>NC_087207.1:40637267-40639608 GCF_015104395.2 Macrobrachium nipponense | reverse complement strand
CGGAGGGCGGGAAGTAGAAATTTTGGGAGCTCAGGCTCCCGGCGGTTTCCGGGCTCCCGAACATAAGTCTTGACCTTCCCGGGGTGGAAACCCATCTCCGTTCCGAATCTTAGTCCCGTCAGACCGACGGCCCGGGCACCCATACCAATCATACATACATACATTGCCAAATATATATATATATATATATATATATATATATATATATATATATATATATATATATATATATATATATGTATATATATATATATATATAATATATATATATGCGTGCAGGCATGTGTCTGTATGTGTGTATATATAATATCTATATGTATGAGTTTGTTTGTATAAAGGTGCCGCAAGGAGTATTAATCGCCAGACAACCACAGTAGAGCTCGTAAACTAAACTCAGGAGGTTTTGATAGCACTCAGGGAAAGGCCGTCTGTTGACCCTGACAGCAAAAACTACAGAGAGAGAGAGAGAGAGAGAGAGAGAGAGAGAGAGAGAGAGAGAGAGAGAGAGAGAGAGATGGATAATGAGGTCAAGAGAGAATGAGCCAGACTACTGAAAAAAGCAGACGCTGCATGTACTTAACTTAGGACGAACTCTGTTTTCATTACACTCTATTCAGTCAAGACATGAAATGTTTTGATGAAGCGCATATGACAGGCGGACTTGGACTTACAGCGCCTTCAAACTACTAACGTTTCCAGAGGCCGTGTAATAGTGTTTTTCTTAAATAACTCCTAAAATAACTGATGAATTTCCATGATATCAAAGCAGGGAGCGCTTCATACATTGGCTTAATTTTGGGAAATACTGTGCATTGCCAATTACGTTTCATTAACTTTTTTACTTAAGAAAATGAGGCTAAAGCCAGTCTTAGCCACCCACACATTCGCAAAAGTGATGACGTCCCTCAGTGACGTTGGTATAACGTTTCTTCCTCTGTACCTCCCATCCCCCGAATTGTTAAACGCCTTGTTTAACTCCATAGATAATTGTCATATGACCTACCCCAAGCAATACGAAATTCTTTGTCAGTAAAAGTTCAGCATACCTGGTAATGTGATTCATGACTTTAGACTTTACCTAAACACAAGACCAACCTTTTATATCTTACCCACTCACATTGAAGATCAAGAATGAGACTTATGACAGGAGACGAAAGAAACCATGCTAACCCTACACTTCGCACTTCAAGCGAGTCTTCGTAAAGCAATAGAAATATCGTTTTCTTTAGGTTAAGCCGTAGGACTCATTCTTACATAAAACGCAGGTTACTCGATACATCAATTCCCAGGAAGAAAATGACAGAGAGCATTGTTTGATATAATTTATCATATCAATTTCACCAGAGTAACTTGAATTCCTTAGAAGGTAGACTTCTAAAAGATGTCTCATATAAGGGCATTGACATCGGCCATTTGATAAATTTTGAAATTATATATATATATATATATATATATATTATATATATAATATATATATATATATATATATATATATATATGTGTGTGTGTGTGTGTGTGTGTGTGTGTGTTCATACATACATAAGATTTATTATATTTCAACCTATAGTTTTATATATTTATTTACGTTATAAGTACCAGTACCTATTTTTGTTACTTAAAAGGTATGTGACAAATATCATTGCGACTTTGTCACTGGAATTATACCATACTTCAATTAATGAACCAATCAACCTTACTTTGAGAAATCCATTGACATTGTCTACATGTCAAGCTGATATACTCGTATCAAATTATTCATTAGCTTTGCTTTTCCAAAATAATGTTATCACCAATTGCTGGAAAGCATAGATATATGAGGGATGAAAAAAAAAACAAGAAATGGACACTTATACATTTTACTCATCATCACTCTCAAGGAAAAGATCGTTTTCCTCGTCACTATCAATGTTGATGATGACCGGATCTATACTGTCTTGAATATTATCTGAAAGCCAGTAATCATCTTCAAAATATCTTGATCTCCTGACAGCGCCAGCCCACGTCTCCCCTGTTACAGCAATCCTGGCCTCTTCCAGCCTGGCAAAGAGATCAGCACGGGTAAACCGCTGCAACGAGGAGCGCACCTGTCGTTTCATACAGCCCCACACCTGCTCGATGGCGTTGAGCTCAGGATGGGCAGGGGGCAAGCGAACCACTTCATGGCCCCATTCACGGATTTTATTATCCACAATGTAAACTGGTTTCGGTCGGTTGCCCTGCATATTTTTAGAAGCGTGAGCTGGATACTGTATTTTTCGAGACCTGAGCCAGTTAACCAAATCCTGCTTTTTTGTAGCTGTTGTTGGGCATCGGCTATCTCCTGTCAATTGGCTATGGTATG
>NC_087207.1:40589767-40627267 GCF_015104395.2 Macrobrachium nipponense | reverse complement strand
CTTAATACGGTAGCTTTCAGTATATAGGCGGGGGGGGGGGAGATATATATATATATATATATATATATAATATATATATATATTATATATATATATATTATATATATATTATATATATATATATATATATATACTCGTTTTATGCACTTCGGATTTCGATGATATTACTTCACATTTTCGAAGTTATTTTAGACGAAAAGTTTGATCATGGATGAGAGCACTATTATTTAAAAAGCGTTTTGGTGTGATTGCTAAGCATTTCATTACTAAGCATTGCCCTATTTTACGTTCACTTCGAGGCAGTAGAAGAAACCCAGGTTCTTTTGGAGCAGTTTTTTTTTACGTCATAAAACTGTAATGATTAAATTATTCGACAGATGGAGGTCTCTAACAAGGTGCAACATAGTTTACATTTAGGGCTTTCGTTGAAATTCTGAAATCATCCCGGTTGTTTGTTTTGCTGGACGAGAGAGCAATCTTTTTACTTATTTATTCAGATATTGGTTTGTTTTAGTGCTTGTTGCATTTACATAGGTGCCACTTTGGAACGTTCGTTTTTTTCTCTGGTCCCCTGTGCTTTTAATTGCACCATCCTAAGAATTGTCGATGTTTATAAAGATCCATCAGTGCAGAAGAATCAGAATAACTGCGCAGGTTACAATGATCTTAATGCAGTTATGTACGAGCGTAATTAGAGATTTTGTCGCCTGAAGAACCTTACGAATAATATGTATCTTAAATTTCTACAATTACTAGAGAATTATATGGAAAAAATAATCTATTTAATGAATCATCCAAAGTAAATATTTGCACTTCATCGGTTCTTACTGCAAACACCATTTTGTTATATTTTCCTAGGTTATTGACACCAGATTACCAAATATTCATTTCTGAAAGTGCAGATACTGCAAAATGTCCAGAAATAGGAAAACGAAGTCTTGCTTGTACCTCTAGAGTTCTATTCAAGGAAACACTTACACACCAAAAATATATACGGTTTTTAGCCCACGCAGCATCGCTCCAATCTGCTAAAGCTTTTGAAAATAATTTTTTGGACTTTCAGTTCGGTGCATGAAACAATTTCTGGCCTCACCTTCGGCAATCGGAGGCATTGGAGGAGAGAGAAATGGCAAAAGTTCCAGGCGTTTGACTTCTTCATTCTAGCATTATTATCGTTCGGCATCACAATATCAATAGAATTCATATTATCTACCCACCAAGTCCCTTAAAAAATCTTTCCGCTGCATGCATTACATGTCTTCTCTTCTTATGCATATTATTGACAAATGTTGCAGAAGTTGACATATATAAGTTACCCTCTCAATACAGGAAAATTAAATTCCTTAATGGCAGTATTTAAAACAATTCTTGTAATCGGAACACCAAGAGGACTGGTTAATATGAGCTCAAATATGTTAAAAAAGTACTCTTCTTTAAAACTATAATGTAACAGAGAATGTCATGTAGGCTCTATCTGCTGACATTCTGAAGATTTCTTCGAGCACGTTTGAGTGTAAACTTTAAATCAGCCTAATGCCACCTATTTACACATAGGTCTACTTTCATAGCTATATTGTTCGCTGAAAATTTCAATTTTTCCGATACTAGGATATGTCAGCTGCTTCGTATGCCATGTTATGAAAGTAGACCTATGTGTAAATAGATTGATCTTAAGGTGAGTACGGTTATATATGAGAATTCGCATTGTAAAATCATTTATCTCTACTTCCAAAAATATTTTGGAATTTCGATAGACCATAAAAATTATGATAAAAGGAAAGGCAGAAACTGGCAATGCCAATTATTCTTTACTACCGACCACGCCCATCTAAGCGACTGCATTGCATCTTTTCTTATAAATATTTATACTTGCTAATTACTTTTCTATTTAAATAAAATAGCTTTAGAACTTATTTTTATTGAAAACAAGGTATTAATCTACGTAATTTCTTTAATTGACAATGATTATAGATGAAAAAAATTTTACTTTGAATATCTGAACAGGTTAAATGCTAGTCCACAATTCAGAATGAAATGTCTAATACTCCCTCACAGCAGGAAAAAGTTTAGGTATTGCTACGAAATAGTTGGACATTGTCGACATTCATCAAATATATATTTGAGGATAAAAAATGAAAAAGTTTAGTCATAATAAGGGATTAAAATTATGGACATCGGAAATGACAGAATCTTCACTAAATCCCAAGCCGAGGACAAAGTTTGCATTCAATGATCCCACTTCAATAAGTCACCTTGTAGTGAGATTTTGACACAGATGATATTTTGGTGCTCGCTTTCTTAGGCCACAGGATTAATAAAAGCAAAGCACAATAGGAACTGCTGGATATGGGCGAAGAGCGAAATGTGGAGAAGGGCTGAAATTGATGCTGACGAGTCTTGTGTGTTTGTATATGGCGCTACTGATGTTCAATGCATATATGGGTTTATCCTAGATACAAAATATACAGCACTCTAAGGAGGAATCATTTATTTAAAGTTTGTCATCGCTTACCTACATTTCCTCATTCAAAAATGACAGCGTCAGATATATGCAGCCTTCTAGTTTCTCTTCATGTCATGGGGGACAAAATTGCTAGCTCATTCCCTCTTTATCTTGACTCCAACGGATGCTGGTACTCAATTAGATTTATAGGTGGAAGCGATCTATGGACTAAGCCAACGTGAGATAGTAGGAGGTGCACCACTGAGCAAAGGTAAAAGTACATACATTCACACATACATATATTGCTTATAATGCATGTGCTTGTATTATATACACAAACATATATTATATATATATATATATATAATATATATATATATATATATATATATATATATATATATATATATATATAATGTACAAGGAAAAATGTCTCTTGCCCCCTGATATATAGCTATGCTCTACCCAAAGACTGTACTTCCGACTTTGTTCCCCATGTTGAGGGACTTCCTTCTCCAATAACGGTTTGATGCTGGCAAAGTTATCAGGAGATCACGGGAGTGGAAGAACTTTCTCTCGGAAGAGCTGTCGTATAAATTCTCTCGGAAAGAGATATTCCATATGTTCACTGAATATGTCAGCGAAAGGGATGACTCTAGCGATAGATGTGATGCGTCTGCGCTGATGGGGATGAAATAGGGACGGCGAAATAATATTATAAACTTTGGAGGGTTAGAAAAGGAGAGATGTACGCCACCTTACTATCCAGCGCATGATGTCAGAATTAACATTCTTAGTTTTATAGAACTCCATAAGATATATATATATATATATATATATATATATATATATATATATATATATATATATATATATATATATATATATAGTGGATGTATCTACAGTAATCTTAAGTATGTTTGGAAGTTTAGTGTCGAAAATGTAAGCAGGTTGAAGGGTGTAAGGGCAACAACGGAACAAGCGAAATCAATGTTTCTTTGTATATAATGAAAAGCTAAATGTACAAAGTTGATAAAGTGAAAATAAATCACAGTGGGATTCATAGGTGAAGAACTGAGTTGGTTCAGACGAGGAAGATGGTGTATGCACTAATCATTTTTCATGTAATGTACAAATGAAAAGCTGTATTTATCTTACATGGAATTAGAAAAGGCTGATTATATAACTGATACAAATGCAGAGTGATGGGTTTCGAGGAGTCTGATGTAGAAGGTGATTTGCAGACTGAACACAGAAGATGTGACCAGAGTTGGCATGTATAAGGAACCATAGTAGACGATTATGCCTGCAATATCTCATGAAACGAAGGTATGGATGTTTAATACAAAAGTGAAAAAAAAGGTTTAAGCTCTTAAGGCGAAATCTCTGTGAAACATGTTTGTCATGTGGAAGACTGAAAGGCTGAAAGTCTAATAATATCAAGAAATGTAGAGGTAATATAAAAAAATTTCATTTTAATTAACTATATGCATCATTGTACTTCCAGGCGGGTCATATGTAATGAATAGAATACAGAGAAGATTACGTTGATAAAAAAAACTATTATTCGTAAGTATCAGGATGAAGACGAAGACCTGAAAGGTGCTGGGTGGATGCTGTAGCAGATGCGTGATATTGCTTGCAAGACACAAATGAATGATGCAGTGTATTTACAGAGGTTTTCCATATTGTTAAAGAATATTCAGTGTAGGTCTATGAAGTGGCTAATGCTGTGGAAGGTTTCTGCTCAAGGGGTTCATCCACGATTCGGCAAGTAAAATATGAATGTTGTGGTGACCACTAAGTCAATCCACGTCTTCTATGTTTATTGTGTTCTCTAAAAATAATAGAGAGAACAACTAGCGTAGCATTTACATCATCAGGAAAGTAAACTGACACGAGACAGCTAATACCTGACTGAGATTCTCCTTTTCGAGAAGGAGATCGTTAATGTATATATATATATTGTGACGTTTATAGATCGTTTCGTCTACCCAGCAATTAATTAATTAGTTTGATTTGTAAAACGGCAGCCATCTTCCTCCAAATATCAGCTGATTTGGGCGGGAAACCAACGCTAGCCGTCCAGGGTTAAGAATTTCCTGTGAGAACAGAGAATATAGTCTTTTGTCAGCTTTAGGGACGTATCTCGAAGGGAAGGATGTAGGCAGACTGGCACTTCTTAGGCCTATATCTTAAGCTCTTTTTCCTGTGAACCCTCTCCTGGCTGTATGTTCTGTTTCCAGGATTTGCCCTGCTCGTTGGGGGTTAAGCTGACTCCCAACACCCAAGCAAAATGTCTGCGATTTTCCCCAGTCGTCTCCTGACATGATCTCGGACGGATATCCGACCACCTGCCTTCCATTTAGGCCTATCCATGGCAGTACTGGCGCGCCAATAGACCCAGTCCTAAGACAAAGCCAGGCCACATTTTCTACAAAGGTCAATACTGAACATGGCCTCCAGGTACGTCTTGTGAAACAGCATATTGCCAGTCCCTTACATCCTATTATCTATTTGATCCCCATTTTCCCAATTCAATTTCAAAACCAAAAAGAACTCATCCCTTTGTTCCCTCTCACTGCCTCATGGCCGCATGTTTCCCTTGTGTGATCGTCCCAGACAAATGAAGTCATTGCATACCTCAGTGAAACATTAAAAAGTTCCTTTTCCCCAGTGTTAGAGAACAAAACAATCCTAATTTGGGGCAAGAAATCCTTTTTCTTTTATCTTGTTTAATCTGGGATTCTTTTCCAGATTCCCTGAGTCACGTGTCACGTCTATCTGCCCGCAAGTGTTGCATTACCGAAGATTATGAAACCAGCTTTCACGAATCACATTTTAGCCAGCTATCCATTTGTGAGAGATATATGGGTCCCAACGTGTGGACGCTGCATTTAATTTTCTCCAGGCCAGTAAGGGCATTTTGTAAATAAATAGCTGTAAAGTAACTAGCTGAGTTTCTGGCGACCTGTTCCTCTAGATTAAATATTCACTATAAATCAGTTTTACGGTAAGTTCAAGTAATTTCATCTTGTCCTCCCTCAATCATTTCTGTTTACGTATCGAGCCTCTCTCAAGGCCGGGCTCATACGTAAAAGTGACGACTGCTTGCCAGCATCGAATCTGGGCTTGCTTAAAAAAAGCTTGTAAATCGCGTTATCCCTTGTAAAACGAATGTAAATGTTTTTCAAAGCGCAAAATCAAAGCACACTTGCAGGGAAAGACACACACTGGCTCACGGTAAGGTATACCATTCTTTTAATATGATTATTCTATAACAAATGTTAGCTTAAGGTACGTTTAAGTATTTTTATTTACGAAGTGTTTAAACAAGTGTTAATTGAGAAATATTATCATATTGTAACGGCCAGAGCGCCGAGTGAATTCTATTATTTGTAAATCGCATTGTTCTCGTCTGACGAGACACTATCACGTGTGTAGAATAGGGTGACCGGATAGTTTGATACTGGGCATATTGATACCGGACATTTTGATACCGGACATTTCGTTACCGGACATTTTATGACTAGGATTTTTTACTACCGGACATTTCGATACCACTATGTATGTGCGCGAAGATAAGAGTTTCTTTTGAGGCCCACACTCTTCTTATAATTGGTTGTTTATATAATTGCCACACTTTTCTTGTAATTGGTTGTTTTAATTTTTTTATTCAAACACCTGCTATTTATAGTAAACATTGGTCGGAACCTAAATATTCTCAGTTTTTTTATCACTCTCAGTCTACTACCAAAGGGTCAACTACTAACGCTCAGCTATCAACGATAAATATAGATATTCTTATTGTATCACCCATGGCTCGTCTAATTGCTTCAACAAAAAATGGAAAAAAATTAGTGGATGATCTAAACTATATATATGATAAACACAAAACTAATAAGGATGGTTCAAAGCAGTATTGGCAGTGCGAAAATAGGATGTGTAAAGCCCGCGTACACACCCATGTTGGTGATAGTGACAACAAAATCGTTAAGACTGTAGGTGAGCATAATCACAGTGCTACAGCAGCAAGAGTGGAATCAAAATTAGCACATCATCAAATGAAAATAATGTCTGGTTCAACACAAGATGCTCCTCGTACTATAATATGTAAAGAAACCCAAAATCTGAATGTATGTGCTATTTCAGAATTAGCTTCAGTATCTTCGTTGATTTGTAGTATCAGGCGTTGGAGACAAATGGAAGAAAATGTACCGCCTATACCTCATGTATGGCATGGTTATTTGATTCCTGATCAGTATTGTTACCTTGAAAATGGTTTGAAGTGGCTACAGTTTGACAGTGGAGAACATGATACTGAAAGAATTTTAACATTTGCTACTGACTCGGGAATTAGTGACATCAAAAGAGCCAAAAGTTGGGCCGTAGATGGAACTTTTAAGTGTAGCCCAATTATTTATTATCAACTGTACACTTTACATAATCAAGACAAAGGCATTAGTGTTCCGAGAATGTTCACCTTGTTGCCAAATAAGATACAAGATACTTATGTTAGACTATTTACTACTATAAAAGAACTCTTGCATAATGTCGAACCAGCCACTGTGATGATGGATTTTGAAAAGCAGCCATCAATAGTTTATTAGATATTTTCCCTAATTCAGATGTTTCTTGTTGCCTATTTCACCTGTCACAAAATGTTTACAAACAAGTTGTAACATTAGGTTTCAAACATTAATATCACCAAGATGATAATTTTAGTTTAAAAGTGAGATGTTTACCAGCTCTTGCTTTCCTTCCCATTGACGATGTTATTGACGGCTTCGAAGAATTAACTGATGACGACGATTTTCCGCAAGAGCTTGTTGCATATTTCGAAACAAATTATATTGGAGGAGTGAGGGGTCGTGGCCAACGAAGGCGAAGAGTCGAACCAGCCTTCCCTATTCATTTATGGAATGTTCATGAACGCATTGAAAATGGTATGCCACGCACCAATAACTATGTTCAAGGATTTCAAAATGCTCAAAGAACGTCAGTGACAAATGTGCATCCTAACATTTGGTCCCTTATAACTACTTTGAAACATGAAGAGGCTCTCAGTGTAACAAGAATTGCCCATCTCAATCAGCGTACAAAAAAATTGCTGGAATGGTATGACCCCTCAAATAAAATACAATATCTTCGTGGCATTGCTCATAACATTAAACATTTTTAACTAGATAATATTGTTGCTTTTTCTTTAATCATACTTGTACTGTGTTTTACAAAATTAATAGATTTTTGTATGTATATTTTTTTAATTGTACTTTTAACTCCTTACTTTTGATACATAATTTGGATTTATACTTTATATAATGGTATCGAAATGTCCGGCAGTGAGAAAGCCTAGTCACAAAATGTCCAGTAACAAAATGTCCGGTATCAAAATGTCCAGTATCAAAATGTCCAGTATCAAACTGTCCTAGAACCGTAGAATAGATGCCAGAAAGAACCAGATCAAACTAGGAAGTGCTTTGCCAGGGTTTATTGCTGTATTAGAAAGCCTAGCTAGTTAGGAGTGTTTTACTAATAGTTACGGCAAAAGAAGTGTACAATTCTTTTGTCTGTGATATGTTAGGGAATTTATTTTAACGTAGATTTCATTCCAAGTGTTGGTAACCGCTTAGCTCTTAGCTTAATTAAGCTGAGCGTACACGCTCTCCCAGGTAAGCTTCGCACCTGCGCTGTCTCAGCCAACCTTCGGTTCACTCACAGCGGCAGCCATGTTGGTTATCCCTTTAAGAATTATCTCAACAATTTAAGCAAAGTAACGTAAGTCTCGAAGTTTTAACGTAAATAATATAAATCTCGGTACTAGCATCTATCGTTCTGCCAGAGAAATTAACGTAATTCGCCTTGAATAAGAAATTAGAATTTCGTGTTGTAAATCGCTTTCGCATATACAGAGAATCAGCTGATTCGCCATCACTGATAGTGCACCGCGCTTCTAGCCCGCGCTACCCAACCCGCTCACACGTTTCACCTAGCATCGTTCACTCGCTCGCTGAGCGAAGGTTTCATTTCCTTTCGTACTTAACGTAACCTCTTTTACAAATGTTTGCTAACATTTCATCTTAAAATCCTTACCGTCATTTTCGCTTGTCACAGGGACCTAGTATCCTTATGTAAAGTTAACATAAATCTTCAAAGAGTAAATTACCAGAATTGTTAACGTAAAACGCGTCTTTGTGAAATTCACATTGAAACGCAAATCATTTCATAAGCGCGAGCCGCTACCAGTAACGTAAAAATCGTTCACCACGAGCGCGTGATCATTTTCATAAAACGTTATCCAAAGCAATTCTTTCATTACACGTTAACGTAAGTAAATCATTTAACGCAAGTTGCGTCATATTAAACTAACATTATTAGTTCAATTCAATACAAGGGAGTTTTTCATATATCATTTTCACCCTCTCCAAGAGAGAGGAGAGAGAGAGAGAGAGCGTACCAGAACCCATTATTCACGAAGCCAAGAGTACTACGTTCATTACTTATAGCATGCAGAACTAACATTATTTTAGACTCTTGTGTCTTTCATTTACACAGCGTGATACGTACGCGCCTGTGTCCATTGCAGTTTGCAAGCATTTATTTACTTCATTTACCGAGTACTTCAGCGAGGGACTGAGCATTTCTAAAATTACCATTACTTGTCGTTGCCCGAGTGGTTTTTCCATTTTCTTTATCACAAAAGACTTGTGTATACCGCAAGCACAAACCGCACAGTGTGCCACCGCAACCTTCATTACTTCCATCAAGGAAGTCGTTACCAGTCTAGGACTGGCCACCACCAGTGCACGTCAGGTCTTACCATTTTACAGTGCCACTAATTCTTGACACTGTCCATCGACTGGCTGCTGAAGTACTCCCACCTTTTACTTTCTCTCCTCCCCCATTACACTCTGCCATGAGCAGTGCCATTTCACTTCAGTATATCTAAGTATACTGCATGTAGTGTCCGGGACACACCAGCACGATACCAGTGCTCCAAAAGGAACGCCTCCTCATAAGTGCCATTGCACCTGTACAGGCCGTACAGGTAGCCATTCTACCTGCGTGTCCGTCCTTACGGAACGCACAATTCATTAGTCCGTGTACAAGGGTCAGTGATCCTTCGGAACACTCAACCAGGGAACGCCTCCCAAAGTGCCGCAACCAGCCCTAAGTGCTGTCAAACCTGCGTGTCCGTCCTTACGGAACGCCCAATCCATTAGTGAATCCGCTATCCCGGATCACCCAATCAAGGGAACGCCTCCCCAAAAGTGCCGCAATACCAGCCCTAAGTGCTGTCAAACCTGCGTGTCCGTCCTTACGGAACGCCCAATCCATAAGTGTATCCGCTATCCCGGATCACCCAATCAAGGGAACGCCTCCCGAAGTGCCGCAATACCAGCACTACTAGTGCTGCCCAAAAGGAACTCCTTCTCCTAAGTGCCGCGCACCTGTACAGACGTACAGGTAGCCCTATACCTGCGTGTCCGTCCTACGGAACGCCCATTCATTAGAGTATCCACCATTTCGGATCACTCAACCACGGAACGCCTCCATAAGTGCCATTGCACCTGTATTGGACCTACAGGTAGCCCATTCCAGCGTCTCCCAAGTTGGGAACGCCCTTAAGTGTGACGTACGCCGTACACTCCATTTGATTTTTTCACCTCTTTAGAAGGTGCCATTTCAGAAGTGCCACCAACTAACGAGACACTTCCCAAGTGCCACAGAGCACCCAGTCTTTTCAGACTTTGTCATTACCGCCTTGCAGAACACATTTCCAAGTGAGTGCCACATTACACAGTAGGCACTCCCCTTCCATCCAGTACTATTCCTGGCCACCATTATTTCTAACTTTGTCAGAGCCTCTACCGCAGCCTAAGGGAAATGTCTTCCCCTGCTTCCCGCGACTTCTTTGCCATAGAGCTAGAGAAGCTCGGAGCCCTCATAACTCTAGGCAAGGAGGTCGGTTACACTGGACCAGCACTTGACCAGTGGATAAAGGCGCAGCAGGATGCCGTGCGCCTGCAAGAAAAGAAAGCCAGAGAAGAAGAGAGGAAAGCCAGAGAAGAAGAGAGAAAGCATGAGCTCGCTCTCAAGGAGAAGGAACTCGAAATCAAGTGGGAGAAGGCCCGTAAGGAGAGTATCTTAGCTCCAGCCACTCTGCCAGCTTCCAGCCCTGCACCCACTGTCTCTCTTAGTCCCGCCGTCTCTGGTCAGCCTGACATCTTTTCTATTTGTGAGCCTGGTCCTGATCCAATGCCCGAGATAGAAATTCCTGCCGCATCCTGCCAGCCTCTTACCACTTTACCGCCTACCTCCTCCACTTTGGGAGAGGTAAGCCCACCAGTTGACCCCGGACTTGTTTCCGAGGGTGATTCAACAGAGGTTTCCTTGACCTCCCTACCTCAAATCACTGCCAGAGAGGACTCTTCACCTGTGCCAGAGCACACTGCCAGCCTGGGTGACTCCACAGATTCGCAACCTGTGGGGCCATCTTGGCCTTACTGTCCAGTGCCACGGAAGAGGTTCTGGAACACGTTCTGCCGAGACTGTGGCCGCAAGGGTCACATGTCTGACAACTACAGAGGGTGCGCAAATCACAATATTCCTGCCATCGCAATGGCCGTTACAGATCCTTCCTCACTATGACCCCCAGCTAAGGGCCCTATAACCGTCGCACCCCTCCAAAGCCATTATCAGCCAAGCCACGTCAGAGCCTACGACGACTCTGGTGCTCAAATCTCCCTGATACGGGAAGATCGAATCCCCCGAGGGGCTAACGTCGATAGACGTCATTTAATCACCATGGAAGGTATCAACCATATCAACCTGATCCTTCCGACCATACAACTGAGGGTCACCAGACCTAATTTCTCCAAAGTATGTACTCTTGCAGTTGCAAGCTACATTCCAGGAGGTTACGACCTCCTCCTAGGGCAAGACATGAAGTCTCCCTCTCGTTTCAAAAAGCCTAGGGGTCCTAACCCCATGTCAACTCACTCCAAAGCAATGAGTCATCGAAATTCTACTTCCTCCAGGAAGTACGTCCACCAACAGTCTCCCCCGTTACCAAGGAGGGAGATTGATCATTCACAGTTCCGTTGAAAAACCTGCAACGTGATAGGGCACTCTACTAATTGGCCTAGGTGCCCTAGCCGACTACCAGCAGCGGACACTGTCCATTTTCCACAAGGCTTAGCCTCCCACAAGAGACAGGAGCCTCTGTCTCCCATTTCCAAGGGCACGCTGAGAGGTATTGCACCTCCGGTACCCGTCACAGGTCCAGTTGACCTCAACTCTCTGTCAGTGCCACTTGGCAGCACTGAGCAGTGCCAAGCTCCGTCCAGCCTGGACGTAGAGCCACCACAGAACTTGACTTCTGCGCCTGGCCCCGAGCTAGCGCCGGTGCCTAACCTTATCAAAGATCCTTTTACAGGAGATCCTCCCACAGGCATGGAGCTTACCGCAGCCCATGGCCAATCTCCAGCCCATCATTCTTCTTCACCCTTACCTCTGTCGACCGAGGATGAACCTCCGGCAGACCTTACCTTCATACCTCCTCTGGAAAACCAGGAACTGCCCGACACGGAGTCAGCCGGGAGTTTTCCCCTTACGACGGCTGTCGCAGCAGCTGAAGTGAGGGCCTCCCCTGCAGTGGGTTCCACCTCTACGACGGTTGCTGCAGATACTGTAGTAGGGTGTTCTCCTGCAATCCCTCAGGCTACCACTGCCGCTGCTCCTGACGGCGTTTCTGGCATTACCCCAGAGTCGGTGCCTCCGTCTACTCCTAGGACTGGTATAGCCAGGTCCTGGAGGAATAAGAAGAAGAAGAAGAAGGGACGTAACAAATAATTAACACACTAACCAAAGAGCCACATGCTCTCCTTGACACCTGTGCCCGAGGTACAGTGTCACATTCATTTGCAGAATGATCCTGGCACCTACCCAGAGAAGGTAGCCAGCCTGATCTCTGCCAGTAAACTAACCCTCTAACCCCTAGCAATTGTAATACTAACCTTCACTTAAATATAATTACCTCATTACATTTCCATCCTGGTACACTAACCACTCATCATCCTCACGCATCATTACCTCACCTCATGTATTTTAACAATTCCTGCGACACATCACTGCTGTGCGTACCACACTCTGGAATGATTGCATCTCGAATTAACTGTAATGAGTAGGTTAGGCTAATGATTTAGTACCAGGGCATTAGGTTAGTAGCAAGTAGAATTTTCAAGTAACCTTATCTAGGGGTAGAGTAGACTGTCGTCACAGACAACCCGTAGTTATTACTTAGGCTAGACTACATTACTCCATTAAGTTAGTACACTTAGCATCTCCACCTATAAGTTAGGTAGGCCACTGTAGTTAGCTGTATCGCTGCTCTAAAAACTTCAAGTTAGAGTAGGAGAACTGGGTAGTCGAGACGATCAACTTATTTAAGCCAAGACCTTCACGTCCGAAAGGGAGTGAATGCCTTCTTAACAGGGGGAGCTATGACGTTTATAGATCGTTTCATCTACCCAGCAATTAATTAATTAGTTTGATTTGTAAAACAGCAGCCATCTTCCTCCAAATATCAGCTGATTTGGGCGGGAAACCAACGCTAGCCGTCCAGGGTTAAGAATTTCCTGTGAGAACAGAGAATATAGTCTTTTGTCAGCTTTAGGGACGTATCTCGAAGGGAAGGATGTAGGCAGACTGGCACTTCTTAGGCCTATATCTTAAGCTCTTTTTCCTGTGAACCCTCTGCTGGCTGTATGTTCTGTTTCCAGGATTTGCCCTGCTCGTGGGGGGTTAAGCTGACTCCCAACACCCAAGCAAAACGCCTGCGATCTTCCCCAGTCGTCTCCAGACGTGATCTCGGACGGATGTCCGACCACCTGCCTTCCATTTAGGCCTATCCATGGCGGTACTGGCGCGCCAATAGACCCAGTCCTAAGACAAAGCCAGGCCGCATTTTCTACAAAGGTCCATACTGAACATGGCCTCCAGGTACGTCTTGTGAAACAGCATATTGCCAGTCACTTACATCCTATTATCTATTTGATCCCCATTTTCCCAATTCAATTTCAAAACCAAAAAGAACTCATCCCTTTGTTCCCTCTCACTGCCTCATGGCCGCATGTTTCCCTTGTGTGATCATCCCAGATAAATGAAGTCATTGCATACCTCAGTGAAACATTAAAAAGTTCCTTTTCCCCAGTGTTAGAGAACAAAACAATCCTAATCTGGGGCAAGAAATCCTTTTTCTTTTACCTTGTTTAATCTGGGATTCTTTTCCAGATTCCCCGAGTCACGTGTCACGTCTATCTGCCCGCAAGTGCTGCATTACCGAAGATTATGAAACCAGCTTTCACGAATCACATTTTAGCCAGCTATCCATTTGTGAGATATATGGGTCCCAACATGTGGACGCTGCATTTACTTTTCTCCAGGCCAGTAAGGGCCTTTTGTAAATAAATAGCTGTAAAGTAACTAGCTGAGTTTCTGGCGACCTGTTCCTCTAGATTAAATATTCACTATAAATCAGTTTTACGGTAAGTTCAAGTAATTTCATCTTGTCCTCCCTCAATTATTTCTGTTTACGTATCGAGCCTCTCTCAAGGCCGGGCTCATACGTAAAAAAAAAAAAATATATATATATATATATATTATCTATATATATATATATATATATATATTATATATATTATATATATATATGACTAACTTGATCACGAAGTATATAAAACATGATGCTATGTATAAATAAAGGTGGCAAAAAACCTTTATTTATACATAGCATGACGTTTTATATACTTCGTGATCAAGTTATTCATCATGATGGCCACATTTACTTTTGCTTTCCTGTGTCCCACTGCTGAGCTGTTTCGTCACCTCTTTCTCCAAGTCTTTACAAGCAGCGCACTCTACCAGAATTCACCTGAAATTCCTGAAAAAATGCCTGGCGGAACAAGATACGATCAACATACTTTTAATGAATTTTCATCAATCTTATTAAAACGTCACATTGCTGCCGCGAAAATGGAGGAAAAGGAAAAATTTAAAGAACTGGAAAAAGCCCGACGTAACTTCAACTACTCGATTCCCGCTAATTGGAAACACGCATTAAGGCAAGAAATATATGGAAAACTTCATAGAACTACAGACACTTTGATTAGAAAACTGGACAGAAAATTAAACAACCTTATCAACGACAGTGATTGGACCAATAATGCTAGAAGTGATTGTGTGGTGAATTTATCGAGCAAACAAATAAGTGATAATGCAGTGCGCGCATTAGGCTTTGGGTTGTCTTTCTTCATTTGTAACAAACCCTCAGCTTTATCAATAGCGACATCTCTATATAAGTTTGAAAAACTTTAAAAGAATTGAAGAATGATAATAGCTTACACATTACCAAGGCTGATAAATCCGATAGTTTAGTGGTTCTTGACAAAACTGACTACATATCACGCATGCATACTTTACTAGAGGATGAAATAACTTACAAAAAACTCGCAAAAAATCCGTTGGACCAAGTAATAAAAAACTTTAATATCAATATCAAACAAATTCTTAAAGATAAAAAAGAACTTTTGTGTAAGTTAACTGTAAGGTGTCCCTCATTACCTTATTTAAATGGCCTAGTCAAAACTCATAAGGAAAACAAACCTATGCGCCCAATTATTAGTACTGTAGGATCAATTGCTTATAAACTATCTAAATATCTTACTAAACTGTTATCCCCACTACTAGGAACTGTATCTAATTCACACATCCGGAATTCTCTTGATCTTGTGGAAAAATTAAATAACATTGTACTAAACCCTAGCGATATTTTTGTCAGTTTTGATGTATGTTCTTTGTTTACAAAAGTCCCTATTGACTCTGTGCTAGAATATTTAAGTAATGAACTTGCACTGCATGAATTGCCTATGTCCGTTAGTCACATAATTTCCCTAATTAAGTTATGTATTTGTGATTGCAGATTTATTTTTAATGGAGAATATTACCAACAACTATTTGGTATGGCCATGGGTAACCCTTTATCACTACTCCTTTCAAACTTATATATGGAATTTTTTGAGAGACAACACCTCCCGAATATCACACTTATTCCCTTAAAATGGTACTGATATGTCGATGATATCTTAGTAGTCTTACCTGGTGGTATCGATGTAAATGATTTACTGTCTAAATTGAATAATTTAGTGCCATCCATAAAATTCACTGTTGAAATTGAAAATAACAATGTAATCCCTTTCCTAGATGTATTAATACATAGAGAATCTTTCCAATGCAAATTCAGTACTTATAGAAAACCCACAAATAATTTAACATGTACATTTTTATTCTGGCCACCATCTTAATATTAAAATTTCAATTTTTTCTTCTATGTTCCTACGCGCTTTGCGTATCACGAGACCACAATATCTGGACCAAGAAATAGAATACATAAAAAAGATAGGAAACGATCTCTGCTACCCACATCATTTAATTGATTTATGTCATCAAAAAGCTCACAAAAAGTTTTATAATGTTGCTATTAATGAAAAAGAAATGCCTAAAAATGTACTTAGCTTACCTTATTTTCGTGGATTTGAAACCATAAAATCAATATTTAAATCGTTTAATGTTAATGTAGTGTTCTCTTATAACAATACCATTAAAGATATGCTAATTAAGAATAGTCCCGTAACAAATAACAACATCATTTACAAAATTCCTTATAAGGATTGCCCATCGTTTTACGTTGGTCAGTCTAGTAAAAATTTATGTGTTCGGATTAAGCAGCATATGTATTCAGTTAGAACAGCCCAGACTTCAAATGCAATGTTTATCCATCTGAGTGAAAAATCTCATTGTATTAATTGGGGTGATACCTCTGTAATTGCTAGATCTAATGATTATGTTTCAAGAAATTTACTGGAATCGGCAATTATACAAATCACTAATAAAAACAACCTAAATCTTAGTCTGGGAATGTACCATTTGAACCCATATATTTGTAAGATGTTTATGAAGGACCTCAAAATAAATGAACAACTAATAAATTAGTCCCACATGTATATAGTTATTATTTCTCTCTCTCTCTCTCTCTCTCTCTCTCTCTCTCTCTCTCTGGTTCGATATTCTCTCTCCTTCTTTCTCTTGCTCAATATATATATAATATATATATATATATATATATATAGATATATATATATATATAATATCTATATATATATATATATATTTATATTTTCTTTCGTCTTTTCATTAATAATAATTTTTGTTGGGAAAATTTTTGTAAAAATTCATGATATTAAATTGTATATGCTCCCGTGTTTTTTCAAAATGTACTGTTTTCTGGAAGAATCACTTGTTTACTGCGGGTATCCTTCAAGGTGTGGCTAGCCTCTGGCGACTCCTCCTTTCTGTAGTGAAAATCGCCCTTATGGCTAATCTGGTAGTGTCAGTTTGTATATTAAGCCCTCTTTTGACTATATTGTTCTTTGTAAAATCAGTTTGCCTCAGTAAAGGGTCCGAACAGGACCGAAAGTACTTGGCTATCTCGCTTTTTCATCATTTCCTTCATGGCAAAAAACCTTTATATATATAATATATATATATATATATATTATATATATATATATATATATATATGTATATATATATATAAATATATATATCCTATATAGTATTATATATATTTATATATATATATATATATATAATATATATATATATATATATATATATATATATATATATATATATATATATATATATATATATATTTATATATATATATATATATATATATATAATATATATATATATATCTTAAGGCGGTGGTTAGACATGAATGTGGATATGTATATTAAAATAAATAGTGGATTCCTCAAATACTGACATGAGACACAAATAAAAAACACGGGATAATGAGTCGCGAACGCCTTCCAGAGATATGAGGTAAACCACAAGGAAAGGTTACTTCAGGTTACTTCAGGTCACCGAGTGCGTGCATTCGATAAACGTGTACATCGGAAAATGGAAATGCACAGAATAGACTAGCGTGCATACATTCGTGTGTTCAGTAGCTACCGGAGTCGAGGAGTGTTGATGTTGTCTTCAAACCAACGCATTACCTGAGCGCGAAATGTATTTGAGGGTGAGAGACGACATAAACTTATGCCTCTCGCGGTGGTGGGGTAGGTAAAAGCTTCCACTGACGTCCTGGATTTGAATGGCTTCTTGGGTTCGCGCCTGGGACCAGGCTAATCTATTATCGTGTAAAAAAATTCCCCTTCGGTTAAGCATATATGAAAATATCTTAATTCCGAGGTAGAGCGAATTAGATATTAAAGGACATTGTAGCTCGATGTATGTATATGAATCACGGTAATGTGATATGATTTATATAATGGCTACGTGCTGTCATAAGTACTTCAACGCTACCGGAGTTGCGGAGGGTTGATGTTGTCTCCAAACCAACGAATTACCTGAGCGCGAAAGGTATTTGAGGGTGACAGACGACATAAACTTATGCCTATCGCGATGGTGGGGTAGGTAAAAACTTCCGCTGACGTCCTGGATTTGAATGGCTTCTTGGGTTCGCGCCTGGGACCAGGCAAATCTATTATCGTGTAAAAAATTCCCCTTTGGTTAAGCATATATGAAAATATATTAATTACGAGGTAGAGCGAATTAGATATTAAAGGACATTGTAGCTCTATGTATGTATATGAATTACGGTAATGTGATATGACTTATATATATATATATATATATATATATTATATATAGATATATATATAGTAATATATATATATATATCATATATATATATATATATATATATGTATATATATATATATATAATATAAGATATACTAATTTATATAAATAATATATATAGATATATATATATATATATATCTGCAATTTATATAATATAATATATATATATATTCTGCAATTTTATAACTGCTCAAGACTATGTCGCCTCACGCACCCGGAGTCTTTAGGCCGACGTTTCCACTTTTTTCCCCTTCACTTTTAGAAACGCAGTATATATAGTTGTCTTTATAGTTTTGCACATACCTGTTGTTGTACTTACATCATACTATCTTGATTCTTTTATTTAATACAGACTCGTTTCTCAATCATATTCAGGTATTCACTGCAAATGCCCTAAATTCCTCGTATACTGAAGTCTCCACCTTCAATGTGTATAAATTTTATTTTAACAAGAAATGTTATGTTCCTCTGCTGGCACATCTCCATGCTTGGTTTCCAGTCACAAACTTAATTTATTAATTTTTCATTCATTCAGGAATCAGTTGCTGTTTTATAGATTTCACTATAACCTTTCAAACATTTTGTTCAAAGCCATTATTTTTGTAATTTAAAGTACCTACGTCCTTAATCAAGCTCAAGCAGTTTTCATAAGTACATCATGTGGCATGAAATAACACTTTACACAACAATTTGTCTTTTCCCTAAGCCTGTTCCCTTAATTATGGTGTTTACCATTTTCTTCTTTAGTCAAATGTAATCACCTTTCCCCGTATCTCCTAACTTTTCATTCCCCATCTCTTGTAACCCCTCTTCACAAATTAACAAAAGATTTAGCATTCCTTTCTTTCCAGTCACGCTGACCAAAAATGCTTCCAGTAAAACGTCTTTGCTTTAAAGAAATCGACATAACCATTCAGAAATCCTCAGCGTCTTCCTTTTACGAAAGGGTGATGAGATCTGTCGTCCACTTTTTCCCCTGCCACCACGTCTTTCAACTGATTGTTGCAGTTACGCCATCCTAAACTCATAACGAGACAAGCTCTTTCTTCTTTCTCTCTCCCGGTGTAATTATGAAACACATTCTTCTGAGAGTAATTACTCTGGATAATCAAGCTCTTCAAAACTTTCTAGACAGACATTAGGGTTCTTCTCTCGCAAAATGCTCCTTCTTTTCCTTCCTGAACAGGGCCGTAATAACTCAATCGTCCCTATTTCTTCTTTTCATTCTTTCCTGTTTGCCCACAAATGCACCGAATTAAAAGAATTTTATCTTCAACAAACTTCTCACAAAAGTATATCCCGGCATCTTTGCCCAACTTCTCTTTAAATATTATGTACTTTTTTTTATTTTAATATTCACCGACTACCATCATTTTTCTCTCTCCAATCACCTGTCGAAATTGATAGAATCTCTCGAGATGAAAATGCTGACTTCTTGAAGGGATGTTGCTGCAAAGATCAAATACGTACGTTATATTGCACTGTGCAGAAGTGTAAGGAATTAGGAAATTCCCTTCTAATGGATGGTTATGAAAAGGTTGTCAAAGTATATTTTAAGAGACTGTAATCTTCTTTTGAATAGTTCCCCCTAGCACCATATTCTGTTACGAAAAAAAATAAACTGTATGTTCTTTTACGTTCAAAATTCATTTATAAGATTTGTGTTGATTTTACACATACGTTTATTTGCAGAAATATGTACTGTTAAAGTCTCCGAGAAAAGTATTAATTTATAATGGATATATGCACGCATTTTACCAATTTTCTCAAGAGATTTTTTGTAAACTTTTTTTCTTTCTTTCTTTTTTAAGATAGTTTCAGACCCACTGACTCAGTCAGAAGTATGAAGCTTCTGACAAGTGGTATCACGGGGCTAGAATGTTCGTGTGAAGGCTGCGGCCACAATATATGCGACCAGGTATGTATAAGCTACAATCAGCAGAGAGTACAGACCAACAGAAAGCAGCCTACGCCATACCTTTTTGTCATCTTATATAGAAAGAAGCGTTTCATTTGGAAAGGAATTAATTTTAGTGTCAGCCAAGAGATTGGCTGTTTCAAATGGAAAAGAAGATGTGCATAGTACAAAACTACTATCAGATCAGTCTAGTAAAGTGTAAACATTTCATGAAGAGATCTATGAATGAATAAAAATTGCATTTTATCTTTTAGTTAGTGTCTTAATCACATTATTTTATAAACCAACTAAACCATTTCCAACTATGTGCTATGTATAGCTTATGAACATATAGTTTTGCGACATAATTTGGCCACATCGCCTAGGAAAAATTGACAATAGTGATTTGGTAGAATTTTTCTACGTTACCCTACACGGTGAGTAACAGAAAGTGGAAACTGACAACGTCAACAATGTTCAAATACATTTTGAAAAAGGCCGGGAGATGGGCTTAGAAGGATATGAACTAGAAGACGTTTGTTATTCAACAGCAAAACGTAGCCCACACAAAGTGACAGAGGGAAAAAGATGACACTTAGAAGCCAAAATAACTGAGAAAGGAAGCTGAAATACACCAGCAACATGAACTGCAAATAATATGACTCAAGGCTACAGTTAATCATGCAGGGAGACAGGTAATCGGCATTAGCAGCCCCCTAGTTACCACAAAACCCAAGTTCCCTAACGTTGATGAAAAACATGACAGCATGGACACTTTTATTGTAAGACGAGAGACGTGCAGAGAGCGAAATGAGGCCTATTTGGTTAAATCCATTTCTAACAGGTAAGACGCCATAAGTTTTTCAAGTATGCTTTCATGCTGAGGAGTATGATAGCCAAGAAAAACTTTATCAAAGAGGTATGGGCTGAAAGAGGTGGATTTTAGGAAAAAAACTCCTGATATTAGCCAAGAACTGGGTGAGTCTGCACATAATTTTGAAGCCAAGTTTGAGAGATATGTTAACAGATGTAGTGAAATGGCAGAAAACAGAAAATAGTTTTACTTTCTGAGTTGCTTTACTCATCTTTGAACTATTTATCATCATGTGTTCAACATTGTTGGCACTATTCAAAGAAAGATTACCAAGACATGGCAAGATGGCAAAACTT
The DNA here is from genome assembly GCF_015104395.2 of Macrobrachium nipponense. Lineage (NCBI taxonomy): Eukaryota > Metazoa > Arthropoda > Malacostraca > Decapoda > Palaemonidae > Macrobrachium > Macrobrachium nipponense. The sequence goes on along the minus strand of NC_087207.1, from coordinate 40,605,980 downwards.
GTGCAGAGGTCCTTGGATGATCAAGAGACCAAATGGCTACAAGATAGCTAAGCAGAAGCATATGACATAACAAAGGTAAGTGCTTTGTACATGACAAACCAGAACATTTACCCATGAACTGTGCTCCTGTGAAGGGCAAGTTCAAGCAAAAGCCAGCCAATGCTACAGTATTGGAACAACTGAGGAAGATGACTGCTCACATGACTTGTGAGGATCTCAACATATCCCAGAAGGAAAACTGCATTGAGGCTGGTAGGCTGAAGCTGGCATAGAGGACTGAACTACCAGCAGTGTTAGGAGCATGCAGATCTGCACAACAGAGGCACTGTAATTTACCAGTTAGTGAAAGGTATGCAGGCAAGAGGGTAACTGTACTATGCAATACAGGATGTATAAGTGCAGTTATATATACAAAGACTTGTAAGAAGTCGGCTTGTAAACCCATTAATATGAGTATTTGTAGGTAACCAGATGCAAAGATTTATGTAAATACACCATACTATCAAGGAAACGTACTTGGAAAACTTCCATGCAGAAAGGATCCTACAGAAATTATGAAAGCTGAAGCTTAGAGGATTGAAAAAGATGTAGGGTGATAAAACCATAGGGATGAGTTGGAAGAAAGTGAAGCAGAAATGGATTTAGAGAAGATTAATACTGAGACAGCAGCATTTGTGACCCGAGCACACTAGCAGTAGCTTCTAGATGTAGGAGCAGTGCAGCTGAAAGCTCAGCAGAAGAATCCCAGCTTGGCCAAGCAGTGGGCAAGAATAAAGACTGAGACAGAGAACAGGACAACAGATGAAGGAACTTTTAAGATTACTTATGATATAGTATGTCATATTTACCAAGGCACAGGGGTGGAGAAGTGTGGCAAATCCTAGTGCTGAAGATATTTCGTAACCAAGGGATGAAGCTGGCACATGAGTCCATCGTCAGTGGTCACCTTGGAGGTAAGGGGTATGTCATCCCATAGTCAACAGTTTTATTAGGCTGGGAGAGGTTGCATACCTATATCAACAGGTTTGGCAGGTCTTGGGACATTTTCCAGAAGACTGCACCGAAGGGCTTTATCAGCAATATAGCAGAGGGAAAGATAACACCGATGGAAGAACCATTCATGAGGATGGCTGCAGACTTGATTGGATCTGTATCCCCAGCATAGGAGGAACGGTAAAAGGTTTAGTCTGACAGATGTAGACTTTGACTTTGCTACAAGATACCCAGAGACAGTAGCACTTCCTGATTAGCAAAGGCACTGCTCAGAGTTTTCAGCAAGGTAGGATTCCCAAAGAGATGCTCAGTGACCAACATGGTACTCTGTTTATTTCTGAAATAATGCGAGAGGTAAGGTGTCAGGTGAGTAACAAGCAACTTTTTATGAACATAATTGGAAATACTAAGGGTTGCGCAAAAGACTAAATAAATTTTCCAAAACATATGCTGAAGCTGTTCCACAAGAGGCTAAAGGATTGAGACTAGTATCTAGCAGTAATCTTGTTTGCATATTATGAGGTATCACTGTCAAGCACCAGCCTTTCATCAATCAATGATCAATACTGATTTTCAAGGAATTACTAATTACACAACACATACCAGTATGTGTTGATGCTGAGGAATCACCTACTAGAAGGGACCCTTCAACTAACTAGAAAGAGTCTATATGCAACACAGGGATGTCAGAAACATTAATATGACAAGAGGATCAGAGACTGTTGGTTCAGGGTGGAACAGAGGGTGTTAAATGTTAATACTAACAGAGGCAAGCAAACTGATGCTGCAGTGACAACAGCCTTATGAAGTCAAAGAGGTGGTTAATACCATGTACAACAAAGGTTGATGCTGGCAGAGAACTAAAGACTTCAAGGCTACCATAAAAGAGAGGCAAGTGAAGCAGTAGCAGCTGTTATAAGAGAAGAAAAATACCTGAGTGCAACCATCTTTGAGGAAGAACAATATTGACTGCAGAAGGAAGAATGGCCATATCAAGATGTCAACATTGGTCAAGACTTAAGCAAGCAAAAGAAGGAGCATTTATTGCAGTTGCCTTAATCGGGACGTGGACAAGATCAAGGAATAGTGTCGTCAGTAGGGTATGAGGCTGAACTCCAGTAAAACAAAAGCACTTTTGATTAGCAGATCTCGCACAGATTTCCCACCCCATCCTCCCCTTCATGTGGATGGAACTTTGCTGAACGAGTCTTAAGCTTTAAATATTCTAACTTTTGTGAAACCTCTAACGAAAGTTTCAGCAAATGCCGCAAGAAAGTTAGTTATCATTCGTAAGGCCTCATATATTTAAATATATAACAGTGATAACATCAATGCAATCTGTTTTAGGCCATTTGTATTTACTAGAATACTGTTCTCTGCTGTGGATGCCTGCTTCCGCCAGATTTATCTTGCTTAGATATAGTGGTTCATGGTGGTAGGTAGGTGTCTGTTTCCTAATAGCAGTAGTTATGACTTGGACCATCAAGATGGTTTCTTGTTTGTACTTTTTCATAAGTTGTATTTCAACAGAGATCTTTCACGTTCACAATTGATCCCTGATCCCCTTAATTTGCCGAGAGCAACCAGATTTGCTGAACAGCATCACAAAGATACAGTAAATATGCCTTGCTGTCAACTTCTCTGTTCTAGAGGTCATTTATTCCTCACACCGTTGGTTTGTGGAACAGCTTCCCAGAGGAAGTCGTGCAGTTGGAACTTCAGAAGTTCAAGCAAAGGTCCAATACATTACTACCCTAATACAATTCTCAATGTATTCTAATACATTTTTATGTTTTTGTTAATTTATTACTTTTTTCTTTTTTAATAAGTAGGGTCTCTTCTTTTTGTATTTCCCTTTACCTAATCTTGCTTCTTCCTAATGAACACGATAGTCTTTAGAAGCTTAAATTTGAAGTCAATGGCCCTTGTCGGCTTGTTCTAAACGAATATGTCTCATCTTCAGAATAATAATAATAATATAGCAGCCAGTTAGAGTAAAAATGTACCCTTTATTGTATGCCACTACAAAAGTTGAAGAGATTCTTGAGCTGACAATCACTGAAAGGTCAACTTTTGTGCATATGTACATTGTTCGCTAACAGTGATGGTAAGGAAGAAGGTTGATCAAACAGCTTGACTAGGTCTCCGCCGCCAGAATATGCAGTAACGGTAATAATTTGGCTATAATGAATTATAACAACTTCTCATGACAGTTGGGTCTGAAACAAACCGAAATGACCAGGCAGATTTATTTCGGAACTTCGTAGAAGAAACGCCGTGACAGAGAAAGGAATTAGATAAGCCCTTGTTCTTTAGCATATATTTCCAAAGAACTAGACTGAAGGTAAATACATAAAAATTGTGGGAGGGAATGAGATAGATCCTAGATATTAGTTTTAAAGCTGCTGAACCATTATATTTACGTAAGATTTTGTATTTCTTTAAAGCCGATGAACTTCAAAATTGAGTAAAAACGTATGAGACTTCAGTATTCCGTTTAAAGGAAACATATTGCGCTTAAAGAATTAATTCTAGCAAATGTTTATAGGCGGCTGAAGCTAACGCCGTGTAAATATTTAAATGTAAACAGTGATATGATGCAAGAGCGAATGCAGTTTCCTCCAAAAGATAAATACCATACCTGGTGTGGGAAAATAAAAGATTTTATTTCCAAGAAGACCAACAAGTTACTGCAATGTCTTAAGGAGGTTCATTTGAGTCATTAAAGGTTTTTTTTTCTTCGTGGTTCTGCGTACTAACATATTTCTGTCATTGTATTTATAAGCATTCAAATGCAGATTAATTTACCAATATATATTGCTAAATAAGGAACGTTCATATCCGGATCAATGAGACCCGTAGTCATTTACATTAGACATCTCATGTCCCTAGCGAGATTCTAAACAGTGATTAATAGAATGAAGTTGCAAGGCCTATCAGTGGCTAAATGGCTACAAGTAATGAAAATTAAAATGCAACGAGATGAAATTACTATTATAGAACATTTTACCATTCGTGTAAATTAGTATTTAGTTTGAACTTAGTGTAAGTCTTTTCCTAATGACCCACTTGCACAACCTTGCGACATAATATTTCTTCTATATTTTATTTTTATTTCCCATTCATCACATCAAGACAATTCACGTACAACGTTAAATTAGCACTAAATAGAAATAGTAAAAACAGTAATTAATATTAGTCAGATAGTAGGCACTTTATTATCGCCTATGCAGAGTCCAAAATCAATATAAAGGTTCTAGTTGAAAACATATTTCACCAGACATCAAAACAGCAATGCGGAGAGGAGAGGGCAGCATCTACCATCACATATGAGCAAAGCCATATCAGTCAGTTACCAACAAAGTTCACAGAAAAAATAAAAGTTAAAAATAGAAATCACATAATTATCCAACTTTTCCATATGACAATCCAGTCATATTTTGTCCTAAATCAGGGACGGAAATGGGCATTCAAGAGCAAAAAAAAAATATTGATAATTTATGTGAGTATGCCTGGAAAAGAAACGTTTATGTCATAATTCACATTTAGTGAAGGGGAAATTATACAAACAAACACACACACACACACTCACCGATCAATAAACATAATCATCGTTATGTGGGTTGAGACGTTGGGGTGTTAAGGATGAATGATGAAATCGACACTTGTGATTGAATTTGCAGATAGTAAATGGGTAACTTTGCAGGCGTCGAAGTAGTTCTAAGGTATGTGTTACCTGACCTAGGCTATTTATAAGTTTTATAGATGAAATAATGACAGATATTAAGGAAATAACTAATATAGTTACAAATACTGGTATGTGGTATGTGGAAAGATGGTGTGAATGAAGTATGTTGCACCAATTAATATTGCACCATTTCCAGATGGTGCAATATTAATTGGTAATTCTGAAGAGAAGGTGCAGGGAATTACAAGTGCTTGTAGAAGGGAAAGGGGGACAGTAAATGTCAGGAACATTAAAACTAAGTTTTGAGATAAATGGAAATCATGAATAGAGAATGCTGAATACCTGTAAAAATATTGGAGAAATGGAAATAATCAGCTCATGTGAGTTATCGGCAGGGCTTGTGTGCAATGGATGATGGTGTGATAAAATCTGAAATAACCGACAGTTGATCTAGATGTGGTAGAACAAGAGTTGCAAAGTGCATGATGGCCATGGTGGATACGGACACCAATTCATTGTTAATGACGTTTCTGTCCGGGTAAAAGAAGGTGCTGATGGTGTGGAAGCTTTTTGCACGAAAAGATCATCCTTGGTTTAGATTCAACTTAATTCAGAAACATCTCCTTAGCTAGGATGTCTCCAGAAGGTGCTACCTTTCGAATCTTTAAATACGATTGATAGAATTATACCACACTCCATCATAAGTACAAAACATCAGAATTAACTTGAAGTCAGATTCATAATTCACAAGTCAGGTTTTACGGAAGAACAGTGAGTTTGATGGAATTTGTCTGAACAGGTCTGCCTCCAAACGGGATCAGATTTAAATCTTCTAGCTGGTGAGATAAGTATCATGAACATCTCTCTATCTCTCTCTCTGTGTGTATATATATATATATATATATATATATATATATATATATATATATTATTACATTCATTGACCCTCTCGTCTACCCAGCATTTATTTCAATTATCCAATTGCTAGAAGAGCAGCCATTTTTCTCCTAATCAGCTGACTTTAGGAGGGAAACACAAGGCAGGCCAGAGATCGGAATTTCCGTAAGTAGTGGGGGAGAAAATAAGCCATTAACTATAGGCCTCGAGTTTAGGGTAATAAAGGCAGGTCCGGGATTAGATAGGCTTCAATGTGGGCTTTAGGAATTCGCTAGTTGTGTTTTCGCATCTTTCCAGACAATGCCGGAGGCTATAGGCGCATCCCAGGCCATTCGGAAATACACTGAGGAGTTCTCAGTCCAAGCTAGTTGCTCCTGTAGGACAGATGTGTCCTCTCCCTGACTGGAAGTCAGCCTTTGTCCTGTCCACGCTGGTTGGAGGCCCCCTTCATACATCACGACACATGTTCAAGCCTCTTTGGATTAAAGGTACGTCTTGGAAGTGCAAAATCCAACTATCCCTGTTCCTCCAAGACAAATCTTGTTATTTTTTTTTCAAATCTCCCTTTCATCACTTCTCTACTGAAATTCCTTTGTCATCATCAGGGCATGTGTTACCCCTGTGACCTGTTCAAGATTAAGTCTTCATTGAATATTTCATTTAAACACTAGAGTTCCTCCCCAGTGTGTGTTAATTAAAAGTGACTGCCTTTGTAGCTGAATTAGAGTGCAAGAAGTCCTTGTTTTATTTTGTGTCTAACCTGGGACTAATTTCCAGATTTTTGCTGAGTCACGTGTCATGTCTCCTGCTTCCTTAATGCAAAATACCTATAATTAATTTTGGAAACCAGCATTGAAGTAAATCTGTTTTTGGCCAGCTCTCCCCCATTGTGAGAGATAGGAGTGGTCCAAGTGCAGCCAAGTTACCTTGCCTTATCCCAGACCATTCAATGGCCTCTTGTAAATAATGGCGACCTTCTAGAGTAAAAATAATCAAATCAATATTTTTATAGGTACCTAAGATAAGTCAGAAGCCCTCTATTTTCATTTATTCTCTCTAATATTTTTCATTTACGGTTGGGGTCCCCAAAGCCAACCCAAAACGTAATATATATATATATATATATATATATATATATATATATATATATATATATATATATATATATATATATATATATATATATATAGAGAGAGAGAGAGAGAGAGAGAGAGAGAGAGAGAGAGAGAGAGAGAGAATGTGTGTACGTATATCCCTTGACAGGAGAACATAATCATCAGAACAAGCAGCATTGGATACTGAAATGTATACTGTTGTATACGTGGAAGGCTTATATAACTTAGCTTTCTCTTCTGTTCTGATAATTTATAGAGGAGCGGCTTTTGTTAAACAACCATATCGCAAGGAGTGGGTGGCGTATAAAGTAATTATGGAAATGAGTTCCCCGAGTGGGGAACAGACCACTCGGGGAACAGACCAGGACTCCCCAGATATTTAAGGGGTACTAACTTTCTCAAACTGTAATAAAATACTATCCATATAGCTTGTGATTCGAAGATAGTTTAGCAAACCAAAATAAGTAAATAAAAAAAAATATTCATGCAGCACGGAAACAGCTTAATACCGTTTAAATCATTCAGAGCAGATATACTCAGTTTCCTGAAAGCACAAATTTTCGTATTGTTATATTTGACAAATATCATATAATGCACGAATGAGCTCTCTACAAAGAATTAAGAGAAAAAATTCTATTCAACTATTTTGCAATTCATTATTTCATGTATCCAAAACACGAAAAGTGTGTTATATTTTATTCTGTAGTTACATATGGTATATATATGCGATATGACTTCTCTCCGCGAAAAACTTCTCCATGAATCAGAGCCTTGAAGGATGTATTCAATCACACTCACTCCGTTTATCTTCTTTCATTCTCCCTTTCATTATTTGCACAAATCCTTATCAGTCATAAACCGTTTCCCCTAAAGGGGGCTGGCTCCAGCGAAGTAATTACCACAGTCATCCTCCCACAGCATCAGCCACTCCATATGCCTCATCAGAGGCTCACAACAGCACGTCAACACCCTTTTGCCAACACAATTCTCAACTTCCCTCTATCTCATTGACACCTTCCCCCTTTATGAATAGAAGGACGCTTTTTCCAACAACTTTTCCATGGCATCCTAAGCAAATATATGTTATATATAAACATCTATACCGGTATTTAAATTTAAAATGTTCATAAATGTGTACATTAATTCAGGTCTAAACCATACTATAACAAATGGAACAAAACTGATTTAAAAACAAATGCGTATAACTTCCCTTTTATATTTAGCAATATCAACGAACAATTAAAGTAAGAAAACAGAAGTTGCATGTAAATCAGTGCTAATAATTTTACTTGCAATGTTTGAGGACCTTGAGAGGATTTTAAGCAACTTAGTACTTAAAAACAATCGTTTGAACTATTTCAACCCTTGGTCATCTTCATGCACACATCAGGAATTGCAAATAAATTTCCAGATTTAGGCGTGGTTTCTCATTACCATATTCCCACATATTCCAGTATATAAGCTGATATTCCTGAAACTATGCTATCGGCCCCTTTGCGCACCAAGTACAGTGAAAACGTTATATACGCTAAATTATGATAGAATGGTTTTTGTGAAAAAAAAAATGTTTATAGATTGTGTTACAACGAGTAACTTACCTATTATTTTACTGATTTTTTTTATAACCAAGAGTAATTTACCTGATATTTTGAGGAGTTTAATGAAGGCAAAAGAAACTCATATCAAGAAGCTGTATAAAAAACTGATTGGACGGATCCAGTCTATTGTAGAATACGTCATGATTCCAGAATCTAGCAATCTATCCACCACTGCTTTAGCTCTTACTAGACGAACTATAAATATATATATATATATATATATATATATATATATATATATATATTATATATATATATATGTATATATATATATATATATATATATACTATATATATATATATATATATATAGTATATAGTATATGTATGTATATATATACTATCACATTACCGTGATTCATATACATATATCGAGCTACAAATGTCCTTTAATATCTAATTCGCTCTACCTCGTAATTAATATATTTTCATATATGCTTAACCGAAGGGGAATTCTTAGACGACAATAGAATTGCCGGCCGACGGCATTAACCATCGACATCTTCAATTCCAGGACTGGCAGTGAAGCCTTAGCCCACCCCGCCACCGCAAGAGAATATAAGTTTATGCCGATATATGTATATGAATCACGGTAATGTGATATGACTTACATAATGGCTACGTGCGGGCAAAAGCACTACAACGCTACCGAGGACGAGGGGGTTTCATGCAGTCTGCAAAACTACAAATACCTGAGTGCGACAGGTATTTGAGATGGGAGACAGCATAAACTTATATCCTCTTGCAGTGGCGGGGTGGGCTAAGGCTTCACTGCCAATCCTGGAATTGAAGATTTCAATGGTTCGCGCCCGTCAGCCAGCAATTCTATTGTCGTCTAAGAATTCCCCTTCGATTAAGCATATATGAAAATATATTAATTCCGAAGTAGAGAGAATTAGATATTAAAGGACATTTGTAGTTCGATATATGTATATGAATCACGGTAATGTGATATGACTTACATAATGGCTACGTGCGGGCAAAAGCACTACAACGCTACCGAGGACGAGGGGGTTTCAAGCAGTCTCCAAAACTACAAATACCTGAGTGCGACAGGTATTTGAGATGGGAGGTAGCATAAACTTAACGGTGGTAGTATTCTTACACCCTACTACAGGGTAGACCCAAGATACTATGTATGCTATGTATGTATTAAAACTCATATATGTGTATATACACATACATACCTGAACTTTATAATAAGGACAATTTACTGTTGGCCTACATTACAAGTAATACAAATATATATATATATATATATATATATATATATATATATATATATATATATATATATATATATATATAATATATATACAACTCCTAATGTAGACCAACAGTAAATTGCCCGTGTTATAAAGCTCCGATCCAGCAAAAATGACAACCAGAAGACAGAGGAGACATCGGTGGGGCTTAAACACAAAGTATACAATTCACCTCATATCAAATTTATGGTAATTTTTAAGAGACATTAAAGACAGAAAAACAGTAAGAGCATTTCAAGGATTAACAGCAGATGGAAGGAGATATTCAATGAATCAAGGATTACCGGTTCCCACAAAGAAAATATGAGAACAGAATAACATGGGTCTTACGAGACCGACTGAGCAAAGGGGGACCTTTTACATAGAGATCAATAGGATTTGTATCTTGCGAGTTTTATATCTTTACTCTAGGAAAAACGAACATTCTTTCTATAAAACTCTCTCTCTCTCTCTCTCTCTCTCTCTCTCTCTCTCTCTCAAGCGAAATCTTTCAAGGCAATTAATTAGGTGCTCAACTGACACTACTTAGCGGATGACGATTGTTGTCATTACTCAGTGGAAAGTCAACGGCCTAATGTGGCGCGTTTTGCATTTGGCTTTTTATTATATAAACCCCATAAATAAAGGATAATGTAAAACAAAGCTCTCAAGACCTCGGCTAAAGTTTGAGTAAGAAGAGGTGAATATGAACGCTACATTTGCACTGCATAAACGTAAATCTGTGTGTGTGTGGGGGGGGTGTGGGGGGGGGAGATATTGGGTTGAACCAACAATCTGAAGAACCTTCGGTACGATTTTTCAAGTGTTTTTAGACATTATTTTTCATTATATCAGATACAAAATATTTCACGCATCCGACTTTCATGCTTGATTTTCGGAAAAAAGACATATTTCGGATACACGTCTCACATATCTTCCATGATAAATATACGCTCAATTTTCCATCCATAGGTCATTCATGAAGAGATCAACAATATAAAAATAAAAACTATCTACATGTTTCCTTAATACTAAAAATACTACGATGGCAAAAATGAAGAAGAAAATATCGTACTTTGCCACAACACGATATGTGGGTTACAATTGAAAGTAGGCCTAGTCCTAACAACAGAGCAAACCATTAATATTTACTTGAAATCATTCAATATCTTAGAAATTCACAGACGATCACAAATTTTGGGAACACTAAAAACCATTGTCAGGGTAATTACCAGTTCCCAAAAAAAGTGAAGCTTTGTTGCAGTATCAAGTTTTCCTAGAAAGCCTTCCACCCAGTTCCCGCGGAATAGCTATATAGTTCTACCAATACTCAATTCTGAGTTCTAAATTAGCCAGAAAACGAAGAGACCATCAACCTTTTCTGAACAACTTTATAGAGTCATCTTACTAGAATTAAGGTAGCAAGATAAAAGCCGTCTCGTGGAAACGACAAGTAAATATGTCCTCAAATGACAAATTAAATAATAACTCACCTCAAAAAACTGTTTGGTGTCATTAGGTATTTAAGATTCATACGACACGGAATCAAAGCTTTGTGCTACTCTACTCATACTAGATTTTGAGATCGAACTACTGCTACTTCTACCCACTGTAGCAATTAAATTTCATGGAGGACTGATCTTTCTTGGAATGTTTGTTAAGGGAAAAAAAAAAAAAAACTGTCCAAGTTATAACACATGTACACAGCTCACTGGATTAGGCCTAGTCTTTCTCGGCTTCGTGATCGCCACTGCCACTCACAACTTTCACGGGATTCGTCGATGCATTTCCGAAGCATATAAAACTTTTCGTTCACTTTATGCCATATTTTTTCCTATTTAACTAGCTGGCATACACGTAGCCTCAACGACTTTCCCTCCCAACATGAGTGCACTGATCGCGCTTCCCACGTCCTGCTGTTGCTTCACCTCATTTGTTGAATCCCTAGTGACACTAGGCCAGCTACCAGCACCCACAACATTATCACCATCATCATCAGTAGCCCTAACATCATTGTCACCATTAGTGTGAATAGGCATAAAGTTAGCTTCGTCTACAATGCCACAGTCATCAATCTTTGAGATCAAGAGCTTACGCCGCCATGGCACATGCTTCCCTCAGCTTCTGTACGCCCTGAACTTAAACAAACACTATTTTCTAGGCTACTGCTCTCAAGACGATCACAACTGTTACCAGCATTATTTGAAAAGCCAACAATAACACACAGATATGACTCGACACAGAAAATCAGAAAATTCTAGGATTGTTGTCCACCCGACATTCACACGGCCACGGGTGGAAAGGGACTGAATGTGTATGTATGGTAGAAAACATAAGCAAACAAAGTGCCAAACGTATAACAAGCCAATCATAACGCAGTTTAGTTTTCAGTAGATTTTTATTGGCCAATCTCTCAGCTCTCTCCGTCAATATTTAGAAAACGCAGCACCGCCTTGCTTGATGATGAGTACATATCGTTCTTCTCCCAAAACGTGTGAAGTTGAATGGAGGTTCTCGAAACTTCATGCCCTGGAAATGCCGAAGGTTCAGTTAAGACTACATATTGACTATAGAGGTCAGTTTTCACAGAATTGTGACACTAAAGAGCATACTTTAAATTAATAATATGCTCAATAAAGGTTGGGTGTGGCAATAATATTTTGACATTCCAAGTAATGTAACTGAACCCCACTCAGACTTTGGACTTCAAGGAAAGTTTTCATTTACTTTATATATTCTGATATGTCACTAATGACATTATGTTCACTCGAGATTGCAAAGAACTTGCGTCACATATAATACTTGAAACCAACGAAATTACAATCTTCAGAGACTATATATTGTGGGGTGTTTTCATGCACTCCTTAACTCTCTCCATGTCAGGCTTCTCTGCCTCTTCCCTAACGTCTCTCTCTCGCTCTCTCAACCACCTCTTGCCACCTCACTCATACACACACACTTTCGCTCTTTTCCTCTTTTTCCACTCTTTCTCTCCACAGCTCCTCCTATCATTCTTCTGCTCCCGTTCATAACGTTTTCCAAGGCTTCAGTAAGGGGAAGCGAGTTGCCTGCGGATTGGAATGGGGAAATGGGGAAGAGGAAGAGGGTGGGGAATGGGATATGGCAGGCTAGAGAGATGGAAGGAGGGAAGGGGGTTAGTGACCATGAATGAAGAGCCGAATATTTCATACTGATTAAATGTATGTGACGTGTGACCTTAATCACACTCACTGTAGTCCTTCACATGCAGAAAGCAGTGCAAAAGAAGAAGAAAGGCGTGTACTACTCGCGTACAAACCAGTTTGATGCAGGTGGGTGTCTTTGTAATGTCTCTCTTATTGTCAACCCGAGGGAAGACAAACAAGATCAGATCCATTCGGATTTTATTATTTTAGATTATTCAGCAAATAAAAAGCAAATTTCAAGCAGTTATTGTTTTATGGCGTTCACTGTAATTCAACCTTGAATCACTCTTGTGAAGATCCATACCTGTTTCCGTTATTAATTATCTTTGCTGTAAGCTTATTTCTGTTAATTATTGGGACATGATGATTTGTAAAAATACGAGCAGTTGACCACCGAGTAGTTTTGGGTTGGGTTAGGTTAGGTTAGGATAGGTTAGGTTCGTTGTTTTTTTTTTTTTTTTTTTTTTTTTTTACGAGGAATGTGTGTAAAGATTCGAACCTCCGGTTAAAAAAAAAATGTATGTTGTAGGACCATTGTTAGAGTTTTACAAGATTATGACAATGTAACACTGAACCTCGGCTCTTATAAACTTAAGGTTTTTTTTTTTTAATGATGGATCGTACATGTATCGACCATATATAGAATTTATTGGTGGATCGTAAATGTATCAACATATAAAATTTATGAATCAATTTTACTATTAAATTTCATGATATACAAAAGGTTTCAAAATAGTTGATTTAACATTTTCGTTTAACTTCTCAAGTATCCACGGCTGTTTTTTAGTTACCATTGATAGATAAGTCGATAATCGGTTTCACCTATTATAGGTTTATCAAGAGCATTCTTATCCAGCTCTGAGAATGCTCGAATCATAGAGGGGGAGGGGCAGGAGGAGAGGGAGGGGGAGAGAGAACGTGTGCATGTATTCCCGATCAGATGATGTTGTCACTGAGTTATTCTTATGTAAGGATTATTCTAATTAGATAAAGTATTGTTAACATTTTTACATTTTTTTCCTCTCCACACCCAAGTGTATTTATAATACACGTGTGAACACTGTCTGCGATGTAGTATCGTCAGAACCATTGAGGTGGAAGCGACTCCTCTCTCCGAAGAGGCGACAGAAATATTCGTAAACTATCCAGAATTATGATGGGTTACTTTGAAAGAGTTAGTGAGAGAAAAATTTAATAATGGACATGATCAGAAGTGAATTTACGGCGATAAACGGCGATCTGTTAACATTGATGTGAAACTCTTCTTCGGAAGTAGGAGATAATTGACGCCGAAAAAGTCAAAAAGAAACGGTCGGGGAAATGTGTGAATATAGAAGAGATAGAGTTTTTTCTCCGGGCAAGCTATCCGTCGGCATAATATCCTTTAGGCATCCACAAGGCAAAGGTGTGTGTTTTATTGGCGATTTATACATAATTATATATCATTAGAAAGGTAACGTTATCTACTGTACTTTCGTATATAATAATGTTCTCGATAAAATGCGTAGCTTAGGAGTATAACACGAAAATGTAAATAAATCGCGATTTTGGCCCTCCAAAATTTTGCTAGTGGCCCCGGACGTTAGATCTTCTTCTTCTTCTTCTTCTTCTTCTTCTTCTTCTCTTCTTCTTCTTCTTCTTCTTCTTCTTCTTTTTTCAATACTATCAGACCACACTGGTGAAGGAATTTTTTGGTTATAAATTTTTTCCGGTTCGACCCTTTGATTCCCTTTCTAATTACGTATACAAATGGAATGTAAACGTCTGGACATGTACAAGCAGATGCGAGAAACGCTCCCTCAATACGTGTGTGCACAATTTATGAATAATATCCAGTGTTTATCTAATTCTTTCTATTAGTGGCTATCATTACTTTTTTCTACGCCATATAACTCTTACACTTAGAAATAATTATTCTGGTTACGATCACATTCTTTTTCACTTTTTCATGACTGAAGTAAATACACACGTTTTGCAATCATTTGTTTTCTTTTGCAAATCCTCTTCATACTTTCTTATCAGGCACTTAATTGTATTTTGTTTAATTTTTTCCCTTTCTATTTGATTTATTTAATATATCGAACCCGAAAGAAGCGAACTTAAGGAACTTCATTGGGAACATTTTCAAACCCGTGCAATACCACCTTCACAAATTGTGTAAAATACATATTATTATTCAGCATTACACAGACAGTTTATAGGAGCAATGTTATATATCAATAACACAGCGAAGCTGTTTTTTAGGAAATGCCTATTAGAAAGGGTTGAAAAAACAAAACAAAAAAAAATTCGGAAAAAATGCACTATCGGGGTTTTAACATCACCATTTGTCGAATCATAGGTGCTATACTAATACCACAAAGTTCCTACCATCATGATATATCATTAGAAAGGTAATATAATCTAATTTAAGTTCGTATATAGTAATGTTTTCGATAAAATGCATTGTTTAGGAGCATAACGGGGAAATGTAAAAATAAAAATCACAATTTCGGGGTGTTTTTGCCCCATTACAAATTTTGCTAGGGGCCCCGGGCGTTGGGGAATTTCTTAATACTTGGGACCTATCAGATCACATTGGTGAAGGCATTATTTGGTTACATTTTTTTCCGGATTCAGCCAGTTTTGATACTAAAATTCCCTTACTACAGATAAGGGGGGGGGGGGGGGGAGCGCATTCGTAGTCACAAAACATTACCTGTCATTTCGGTTAGGTTTATCCGTGAAGAAATTAAATGATGAATTATGTAAGTTAGAGTATAAGAAAAGTTACCAGTATATTTTGATATAGGAAATGTTAACTAGTCTCGAAAACAGAAATGTGAATGACGTGTAGGTATATGAAGAAGTCACTTAGTCGGTCGAGATCATTAGATTTACTGAATGGGGCCCACCTCTTCACGTCAAAGCAGATGCCATACAGTGCTTATTAGCATAGGTATTGGGCGTCTTTCTCGTATTCGCCAGTATGGGTTGAAAGAAGAGTGGGTATGCGATGCATTCCGTTGGCGGTCGAACCAAACGCACCTGTATGCATGAAGACCTGTGGATACGTGTCAGCCAATGTACGTAATAGACCGAGAGGGAGAGAGAAGATCACGTTCTGTCGCGTGGCCGTCTTCAACTTTCCCGCGTGTTTCCAAGCATCGTCATAGAGTGAGATAGTGCCCATATCCACACGTACGAATTGAGTGCTCTGTTTCTCGCACCTGCCTAAACATGTTCAGAAGGAAGGAGGAAGGGAGGGTCAAAGGGAGGATGGGACTTCTCCGTCAAATGTATTGGAAGGCTTGTGTGTGTTGGAGGGAAAGTAAGTTTAGTTACGTCAGGTCAGGAGTAATGAAAGGGTGATATTACGGTTTAGGTTTGGTTTAGGGGAGGTTGGGGGGGAGGGGGGAGGGGAGCCGTTAGGTTAGAAGGTTGCTTACGTCACCTTAGTTTACAGAAGACTCTCTGTCTCTCTCTCTCTCTCTCCTTTTAATCTGTTATGAAT
>NC_087207.1:40583200-40589267 GCF_015104395.2 Macrobrachium nipponense | reverse complement strand
TAAAAGTGTGAGTATTGGGCTATTCTGGTACCAAAAAAAGGATAAAATAATGATTATTGCTTTAGTAAACAAAAACTTATAACTTCTTACAAAGGACAACAGGAGGAGCGTCGCCATTACTTGTCTAATCAAATGATTCTCATCCCCTGGTGGCAGACTGTTCAAAATATATTCAGTGAATATAAGGGAGCCGCTAATAAGCAGGGTACGACGATGAAATATTTACCCTCGCTGAAATAGACATAAGTTCGATAATCAAGCCGTACTTTAGACAGGAGAGATAAAGTTATAAGAACTTGTGTTAGTTACGTCTAAGAACGAACAAATGGAAAAGTCGTAGGATTTTGATTACCTACTTAAGGAAACCCTGTGCAAATTATATAAGCTCCTGTTTTTAATCTTTTATCGTTGAAAAAAGGCAAATACGATTATTCATAACAGATTAAAAGGAGAGAGAGAGAGAGAGAGAGCGAGAGAGAGAGAGAGAGAGAGAGAGTCTTCCGTAAACTAAGGTGACGTTAGCAACCCCTTCTCTTCTAACCTAACGGCTCCCCCTCCCCCCGAACCTCCCCTAAACCTAAACCGTATATCACCCTTTCATTATTCCTGACCTGACGTAACTAAACTTACTTTCCCTCCAACACATACAAGCCTTACAATACATTTGACGGAGAAGTCCCATCCTCCCTTTGACCCTCCCTTCCTCCTTCCTTCTGAACTTGTATAGGCAGATGCGAGAAACAGAGCACTCAATTCATACGTGTGCATACGGGCACTATCTCACACTATATGACGATGCTTGGAAACACGCGGGAAAGTTGAAGACGGCCACGCGACAGAACGTGATCTTCTCTCTCCCTCTCGGTCTATTACGTACATTGGCTGACACATATCCACAGGCCTTCATGCATACAGGTGCGTTTGGTTCGACCGCCAACGGAATGCATCGCATACCCACTCTTCCTTCAACCTATACTGGCGAATTCGAGAAAGACGCCCTATACCTATGCTAATAAGAACTATATGGCATCTGCTTTGACAGGAAGAGGTGGGTCCCATCCAGTAAATATAATGATCTCAACCGAGTAAGTGACTTCTTCATATAAACGTCATTGTCATTTCTGTTTTCGAGATTAGTTAACAACATTTCCAATATTAAAATACACAGGTAACTTTTCTTATACCCTAACTTACATAATTCATCATTTAATTTCTTCACGGATAAACCTAACCGAAATGACAGGTAATGTTTTGTGACTGCGAATGCGCCCCCCCCCAACCCCCGTCCCCAACCCTTTTATATATAGTAAGGGATTTTTAGCATCAAAACTGGCTTCAGTGAACCCGGAAAAAAAATGTAACCAAATAATGCCTTCACCAATGTGATCTGATAGGTCCCAAGTATTACCAAAATTCCCCAACTCCCGGGGCCCCTAGCAAAGTTTGTAAGGAGTAAAAACACCCCGTAATTGCGATTTTTATTTTTACATTTTCGCGTTATGCTCCTAAACAATGCATTTTATCGAAAACATTACCATATACGAACTTAAATTAGATTATATTACCTTTCTAATGATATATCATGATGGTACTTTGTGTATTAGTATAGCACGTATGATTCGACAAATGGTGATGTTAAAACCCCGATAGTGCATTTTTTCCGAATTTTGTTTTTCAACCTTTCTAATAGGCATTTCCTAAAAACAGCTTCGCTGTGTTATTGATATATAACATTGCTCCTATAAACTGTCTGTGTAATGCTGAATAATAATATGTATTTTACACAATTTGTGAAGGTGGTATTGCACGGGTTTGAAAATGTTCCCAATGAAGTTCCTTAAGTTCGCTTCTTTCGGGTTCGATATATTAAATAAATCAAATAGAAAGGGAAAAAATTAAACAAAATACAATTAAGTGCCTGATAAGAAAGTATGAAGAGGATTTGCAAAAGAAAACAAATGATTGCAAAACGTGTGTATTTACTTCAGTCATGAAAAAGTGAAAAAGAATGTGATCGTAACCAGAATAATTATTTCTAAGTGTAAGAGTTATATGGCGTAGAAAAAAAGTAATGATATTAGCCACTAATAGAAAGAATTAGATAAACACTGGATATTATTCATAAATTGTGCACACACGTATTGAGGGAGCGTTTCTCGCATCTGCCTGTACAGGTCCTGACGTTTACATTCCATTTGTATACGTAATTAGAAAGGGAATCAAAGGGTCGAACCGGAAAAAATTTATAACCAAAAAATTCCTTCACCAGTGTGGTCTGATAGTATTGAAAAAAGAAGAAGAAGAAGAAGAAGAAGAAGAAGAAGAAGAAGAAGAAGAAGATCTAACGTCCGGGGCCACTAGCAAAATTTTTGAGGGCCAAAATCGCGATTTATTTACATTTTCGTGTTATACTCCTTAGCTACGCATTTTATCGAGAACATTATTATACACGAAAGTACAGTAGATAATATTACCTTTCTAATGATATATAGTTAGGTATAAATCGCCAATAAAACACAACACCTTTGCCTTGTGGATGCCTAAAGGATATTATGCCGACGGATAGCTCGCCGGGAGAAAATACTCTCTCTCTTCCATATTCACATATTTCCCCGACCGTTTCTTTTCGACTTTTTCGGCGTCAATTATCTACCACTCTCGAAGAAGAAGAGTTTCACATCAACGCTACTTTTCAAAATATGGAGAGCAATGTTAACAAATCGCCGTTTATCGCCGTAAATTCACTCCTGATCATGTCCATTATTAAATTTCTTCTCTCACTAACTTTTTCAAAGTAACCCATCATAATTCTGGATAGTTTACGAATATTTCTATCGCCTCGTTGGAGAGAGGAGTCGCTTCCACCTCAGTGGTTCTGACGATACTACATCGTAGACAGTGTTCACACGTGTATTATAATACACTTGGGTGTGGACAGAAAAAATGTACAAATGTTGACAATACTTTATCTATATAGAATAGTCCTTATAAAAGAATAACTCAGTGACAACGTCATCTAATCGGGAATTCATGCATACGTTCTCTCCTCCAGCCCCCCCACCCCCCCCCCCCCCCCCCCACCCCCACCCCCCGCCTTTATGGAATTTGAATGCTCTTGCTAAACCTATAATAGGTGAAACCGAATATCGACTTATCTATCAATGGTAACTAAAAAGCAGCCGTGGACACTTGAGAAGTTAAACGAAAATGTTAAATGAACGATTTTGAAACCTTTTGTATATCATGAAATTTAATAGTAAAATTGCCTTATAAATGTTATATCTGTATACATTTACGATCGATCGACCAATAAATTATTGATTCATGTACGACCCATCGTTAAAAAAACCTTAGAGTTTAAGAGCCGAGTTCACTGCTATATTGTCACAGTCTTGTAAAACTAAGAAGGGTCCTACAACATACACTTTTTTTTTTTTTTTTTTTTTTACCTGAGGTTCTAATCTTTACAGATATTCCCCATTATCACTATAGCGCTGAATGACCCTATGGGTCCCAGTGCTTGGCTTTGTGCCAGAATCACATATTCTATTCGATATTCCCCGTGAAAAAACCAACCAACCTAACCTATCCTAACCTAACCCAAAACTGTTCGGTGGTCAACTGCTCGTATTTTTACAAATCATTATGTTCCAATGATTAACAGAAATAAGCTTGCAGCAAAATTAATTAATAATATAATAGAATGACTGGTTTTCTTTGTTTCATTGGATGAACGTAAACAGGTATGGATCTTCACAAGATTGATTCAAGGTTGAATTACAGTGAATGGTATAAAGCAATAACTGCTTGAATTTTGCTTTTTATTTGCTGAATAATCTGAAATGATAAAATCCGAGTGGATCTGATCTTGTTTGTCCTCCCCCCGGGGTGACAATAAGGGAGACATGACACAGACACCCACCTTCTTCAAACCGGTTAGTACGCCCTGGTGGGGCAGGGATGGTTGGGGATTGGGACTATTTGGGAGGGTAGGGGAGATAACAACGCCGAATTCCAGAGCGCGTAGTACGTGCTTTTCTTCTTGTCCTTTTGCACTGCGTTCTGCATGTGAAGGACTACAGTGAGTGTGATGGCTTCTTTGCTTCCCTTCCCTTACGTCTTTCAATCCTGAATTTTATCTAATTAGTAGAAGTAGCTGTCCTCCTCCTCTCTCTACAACTACATATTCGCGCACAGGACTCATCAAACTAGTATAAAACGCGTCGGTTTCTGATTAAGGTCACACGTCACGTATAAATTTGATCAGTATGAAATATTTGGCTCTTCATTCTTGGTCACTAACCCCCTTCCTTCCTTCCATCCCCCTAGCCTGCCATATCCCATTCCCCACCCCCTTCCTCTTCCCTGTTCCAGTCGGCAGGCAACTCGCTTCCCCTTACTAAAGCCTTGGAAAACGTTATGAAAGGAAGAAGAAGAAGGAGAATAGGAGCTGTGGAGAGAAAGAGTGGAAAAAGAGGAAGAGAGCGAAGTTGTGTGTGAGTGAGGTGTTTGAGAGAGAGAGAGAGAGAGAGAGAGAGAGAGAGACGTCGGGGAAGAGGCAGAGAAACCTTACATGGAGAGTTAAGGAGTGCATGAAAACACCTCACAATATATAGTTTCTAAAGATTGTAATTTCGTTGGCTTCAAATATTATATGTGACACAAGTGCTTTGAAATCTCAAATGAACATAAAGTCATTAGTGACATATCAGAATAAATAAAGTAAATGAAAACTTTCCTGGAAGTCTAAAGTCTGAGTGAGGTTCAGTTACATTACTTGGAATGTCAAAATATTTATTGCCACACCCAACCTTTATTGAGCATATTATAAATTTAAACTATGCTCTTTAGTGTCACAATTCTTTGAAAACTGACCTCTATAGTCAATACGTAGTCTTAACTAAACCTTCGGCATTTCCAGGGCATGAAGTTTCGTGAACCTCCATTTAACTTCACACGTTTTGGGAAAAGGACGATATGTATACTCATCATAGAGCAAGGCGGTGCTATGTTTTTTAAATGTTGACGGACAGAGCTGAGAGATTGACCAATAAAAATCTAGTGAAAAACTAAACTCCGTTATGATTGGCTTGTTATACGTGTGGTAATTTGTTTGTTTCTGTTTTCTACCATACACATTCAGTTCCTTTCCGCACGTGGCCGTGTGAACATCGAGTGAACAACAATCCTAGTATTTTCTGATTTTCTGTGTCGAGTCATCATCTCTGTGTTATTATTGGTTTTGAAATAATGCTGGTAACAGTTATGATCGTCTTGAGAGCAGTAGCCTAGAAAGTAGTGTTTGTTAAGTTCAGGGCGTACAGAAGCCGACGATTTACTTTCTGAGGTAGCCAGAGGGAAGCAGGTGCCATGGCGGTGTAAGCTCTTGATATCGCAAAGATTGCGATGATGGCTGTGGCATTGTAGACGAAGCTAACTTCATGCCTATTCACACTAATGGTGACTGGTGACCATGATGTTATGGCTACTGATGATGATGGTGATAATGTTGTTGGTGGTGGTAGCTGGCCTAGTGGCACTGGGGATTCAACAGGCGAGATGAAGCAACAGCCTGACGTGGGAAGCGCGATCAGTGCACTCATCACTCATGTTGGGAGGGAAAGTCGCTTAGGCTCAGTTAAATACGGAGAAATAAGGCATAAAGTGAACGAAAAGTTTTATATGCGTCGGAAATGCATTGACGAATCCTGTGGATTCACGGAAGTTGTTCTGGCAGTGACGATTACGAAGCCGAGAAAGACTAGGCCTATCCAGTTAGCTTTGTACACGCGGAGTTTGGCGAGTGTTATAACTTAGGCAGTTTTTTTCTTCCATAACAAACATTCCTAGAGAGATCAGTCCTCCATGAAATTTAATTGCTACAGTAAGTAGAAGCAGCAGTAGTTCGATCTCAAAATCTAGTATGAGTAGAGTAGCACAAAGCTTCGATCCCATGTTGTGAGGTGAGTTATTATTTAATTTGTCATTTGAGGTACCTATTGTTTGCTTGTCGTTTCCATGAGACGGCTTTTATATTGCAAGATGAGTTTGATAAAGTTGTCCAGAA
>NC_087207.1:40553200-40578200 GCF_015104395.2 Macrobrachium nipponense | reverse complement strand
ACAGGTATTCAGCATTCTCTATTCATGGTTTCCATTTATCTCATAACCTAGATTTAATGTTCCTGACATTTACTGTCACCCTTTCCCTTCTACAAGCACTTGTAATTCCCTGCACCTTCTCTTCTGAATTACCAATTAATATTGCACCATCTGGAAATGGTGCAATATTAATTGGTGCAACGTACTTCATTCACACTATCTTTCCACATACCACATACGAGTATTTGTAACTATATTAGTTATTTCCTTAATGTCTGTCATTATTTCATCTATAAAACTTATAAATAGCCTAAGTCAGGTAACAATTACCTTAGAACTACTTCCACGCCTGCAAAGTTACCCATTTACTGTCTGCCAATTCAATCACAAGTGTCGATTTTATCATTCATCCTTAACACCCCAACGTCTCAACCCATATAACGATGATTATGTTTGTTGATTGGTGAGTGAGTGTGTGTGTGTGTGTGTTTGTTTGTTTGTATAATTTCCCCTTCACTAAATGTGAATTATGACATAAACGTTTCTTTTCCAGGCATACTCACATAAATTATCATTATTATTATTTTTTTTTTTGCTCTTGAATGCCCATTTCCGTCCCTGATTTAGGACAAAATATGAATGCATTGTCATATGGAAAAGTTGGATAATTATGTGATTTCTATTTTTAACTTTTATTTTAACTGTGAACTTTGTTGGTAACTGACTGATTAAACCCGGGATTAGTTCATCTACAATACAATTCTGATATGGCTTTGCTCATATGTGATGGTAGATGCTGCCCTCTCCTCTTCGCATTGTTGTTTTGATGTGTAGGGAAATATGTTTTTAACTAGAACCTTTATATTGATTTTGGACTCTGCATAGGCGATAATAAAGTGCCTACTATCTGACTACTATTAATTACTGTTTTTACTATTTCTATTTAGTGCTAATTTAACGTTGTATGTGAATTGTCTTTATGTGATGAAAGGGAAATAAAAATAAAATATAGAAGAAATATTATGTCGCAAGGTTGTGCAAGTGGGTCATTAGGAAAAGACTTACACTAATGTTTAAACTAAATACTAATTTACACGAATGGTAAAATGTTCTATAATAGTAATTTCATCTCGTTGCATTTTAATTTTCATTACTTGTAGCCATTTAGCCACTGATAGACCTTGCAACTTCATTCTATTAATCACTGTTTAGAATCTCGCTATGGACATGAGATGTCTGATGTAAATGACTACGGGTCTCATTGATCCGGATATGAATGTTCCTTATTTAGCAAAATATATAGGTAAATTAATCTGCATTTGAATGCTTATAAATACAATGACAGAAATATGTTGTTACGCTGAACCACGAAGAAAAAAAACCGTTAATGACTCAAATGAACCTCCTTAAGACATTGGAGTAACTTGTTGGTCTTCTTGGAAATAAAATCTTTTATTTTCCCACACCAGGTATGATATTTATCTTTTGGAGGAAACTGCATTCGCTCTTGCATCATATAACTGTTTACATTTAAATATTTACACGACGTTAGCTTCAGCCGACTATAAACATTTGCTAGAATTAATTCTTTAAGCACTCTACTCGTACAAGCTTTCCAGTACAACAATAATCTCTTGTTTGCATATGAAGATGTTTCCTTTAAACGGAATACTGAAGTCTCATACGTTTTTACTCAATTTTGAAGCTCATCGGCTTTAAAGAAATACAAAATCTTACATAAATATAATAGTTCAGCAGCTTTAAAACTAACATCTAGGATCTATCTCATTCCCTCCCACAATTTTTATGTATTTACCTTCAGTTTAGTTCTTTGGAAATATATGCTAAAGAACAAGGGCTTATCTAATTCCTTTCTCTGTCACGGCGTTTCTACTACGAAGTTCCGAAATAAATCTGCCTCGTCATTTCGGTTTGTTTCAGACCCAAATGTCATGGGAAGTTGTTATAATTCGTTATAGCCAAATTATTACCGGTACTGCATATTCTGGCGGCGGAGACCTAGTCATTGCGTGGAAGGAAAACCTTGGTTAAAATTCGTTTTTTTTTTTTATTGATTTTCTTTGCACTATGCTGGCTCTAAAAACACTGTATGGCTTATTGCTGACTTCTCAGATATCTTCTAATTTTTATGCCTTTTGTCTTTGTGCTGAATTATCTAATTCTTTTTATTCGTATTTCAGTAACATTTTTAACGTTTTTTGTAATTAGCTACACTAATTTAAACAGACACGTTTTTTGTCTTTAATAAGAACTTCAACTTCCTGTTTTCATTTTAAGCAATGATTATAGTGCGCAGCAAGCAAGAGACATCAACTTTAATATTTTGTTGCTTTTTCCCCCAGAGAGTTAACTTACCTTGAATTATCTGAAAGTTTGCAGATTTTGAGGAATTTGATGTAATTAATTGTTTTCTAACAAAAATATATAAATCCCATAAGTGATAGCTATACTCTATTGTAAGATTATTGTAAAATATGACGGAGTTGCCAAGTATAGTGTGAGGTACGGGACCTCTCCTCATTTACTACATTCAATGATGTGGTATTGCTCTATTTATCCTTTTATGAGCCAATTTTGTCTCAGTATGAAGTTGTGGAAAAACCTTTTTTACGTTTCATTTCACGTGATGTAGATTTCTCAAATTCTTCTGCGAGGAATCATAAAGGTTCGGTGCTGATCTGTTGTTACACGTAATGCATGAAGATGAACTTCATCCTACCGATTTGTTCATTCGTTGTTTTTAGAAAAAGCGTCTTATGGTTGCATGGATTCTTGCCCTTGAGCAGCCGGTAAGCCCGGTTGCAATGTTTGCTTTTATAGTATTGATGTTAGTTCGTGTTATAGAAGTATGTTTTTTTTATTTGTTATTGTATCCTAAAGTAAGCTATTTATGACATGTGACAAAACCCCAAAAGAAATGACCAATTTATTATTATTATTTTTTTTAAATGACTGCTGCTTCAGCATTATTAATCTTGTAAAGAGTCTTCTCTATCTTTCTGATGACGGCTTTCTTGTTGTTCCTTAGACTGGCGAGCAACACACGAAAGGGCATGGTAAAATTCGGTTGAGTCATTTGATTTATTATTGCTTATACAATTCTCTCTCTCTCTCTCTCTCTCTCTCTCTCTCTCTCTCTCTCTCTCTCTCTCTCTCTCTCTCTCTCTCTCTCTTTTGTCTTTGTGCTGAATTATCTAATTCTTTATATTCGTATTTCACTAACATTTTTAAGGTTTTTTGCAATTAGCTACTAATTTAAAAAGACACGTTTTTTGTCTTTAATAACAACTTCATCTTCCTGTTTTCATTTTGAGGAATGACTATAGTGCGCAGCAAGCAAGAGACATCAACTTTAATATTTAGTTGCTTTTTCCTCAAGAGAGTTAGATGAAAATTCATTAACTTACCTTGAATTATCTGAACGTTTGCAGTTTTTAAGGTATTTGATGTAATTAATTGTTTTCTAACATATATATAATCCCGTAAGTGATAGCTATACTCTATTGTAAGATTTTTGTAAAATATGACGGAGTTGAGAAGTATAGTGTGAGGTACGGGAACTTTCCTCATTTACTACATTCAATGATGTGGTATTGCTCTATTTATCCTTTTGAGAGCCAATTTTGTCTCAGTATGAGGTTGTGGAAAAACCTTTTTCACGTTTCATTTCACGAGATGTAGATTTCTCAAATTCTTCTACGAGGAATCATAAAGGTTCGGTGCTGATCTGTTGTTACACGTAATGCATGAAGATGAACTTCATCCTACCGATTTGTTCAATAGTTGTTTTTAGAAATAGCGTCTTATGGTTGCATGGATTCTTGCCCTTGAGCAGCCGGTAAGCCCGGTTGCAATGTTTGCTTTTATAGTATTGATGTTAGTTCGTGTTATAGAAGTATGTTTTTTTTGTTATTGTATCCTAAAGTAAGCTATTTATGACATGTGACAAAACCCCAAAAGAAATGACCAATTTATTATTATTTTTTTTTTAAATGACTGCTGCTTCAGCACTATTAATCTTGTAAAGAGTCTTTTCTATCTTTCTGATGACGGCTTTCTTGTTGTTCCTTAGACTGGCGAGCAACACACGAAAGGGCATGGTAAAATTCGGTTGAGTCATTTGATTTATTATTGCTTATACAATTCTCTCTCTCTCTCTCTCTCTCTCTCTCTCGTCTCTCTCTCTCTCTCTCTCTTCTCTCTCTCTCTCTCTCCTCTCATCTCTCTCTCTCTCTCTCTTTTGTCTTTGTGCTGAATTATCTAATTCTTTATATTCGTATTTCACTAACATTTTTAAGTTTTTTTGCAATTAGCTACTAATTTAAAAAGACACGTTTTTTTGTCTTAATAACAAACTTCATCTTCCTGTTTTCATTTTGAAGAATGACTATAGTGCGCAGCAAGCAAGAGACATCAACTTTAATATTTAGTTGCTTTTTCCTCAAGAGAGTTAGATGAAAATTCATTAACTTACCTTGAATTATCTGAACGTTTGCAGTTTTTAAGGTATTTGATGTAATTAATTGTTTTCTAACAAATATATATAAATCCCGTAAGTGATAGCTATACTCTATTGTAAGATTTTTGTAAAATATGACGGAGTTGAGAAGTATAGTGTGAGGTACGGGAACTTTCCTCATTTACTACATTCAATGATGTGGTATTGCTCTATTTATCCTTTTGAGAGCCAATTTTGTCTCAGTATGAAGTTGTGGAAAAAACCTTTTTTTGGAACGTTTCAATTTCACGAGATTGGTAGATTTCTCAAATTCTTCTACGACGAATCATAAAGGTTCGGTGCTGATCTGTTGTTACACGTAATGCATGAAGATGAACTTCATCCTACCGATTTGTTCAATAGTTGTTTTTAGAAATAGCGTCTTATGGTTGCATGGATTCTTGCCCTTGAGCAGCCGGTAAGCCCGGTTGCAATGTTTGCTTTTATAGTATTGATGTTAGTTCGTGTTATAGAAGTATGTTTTTTTTGTTATTGTATCCTAAAGTAAGCTATTTATGACATGTGACAAAACCCCAAAAGAAATGACATTTATTATTATTTTTTTTTTAAATGTACTGCTGCTTCAGCACTATTATCTTGTAAAGAGTCTTTTCTATCTTTCTGATGACGGCTTTCTTGTTGTTCCTTAGACTGGCGAGCAAACCACACGAAAGGGGGCATGGTAAAATTTGGTTGAGTCATTTGATTTATTATTGCTTATACAATTCTCTCTCTCTCTCTCTCTCTTTCTTCTCTCTCTCTCTCTCTCTCGTCTCTCTCTCGCTCTCTCATCTCTCTGCTCTCTCTTCTCTCTCTCTCTCTCTCTCCAACGCGACGTTTCCTCCTGATCTACAGGACATTATCAAGCGATAACTCATTCGGCAGGCGTTTACGAGTCTTGCAGACCTTCTCAGGCTGGGTATATCACCGGGAGCCTCTTGATTGGCTTCTACCTGAGTGACGTCACCCCTGGTATTATTCTCATGTCCGGTGTTTGTTTCATGGGCGCTGGTACCTTCGTTGGGTGGAGGGGTGTGGTCCTCCTCACACACGTCGGTATCAGGAACGCTTCTTGGGTGGTATTAAGGGGAGGCTTTTGTTCGAGGATAAGCAGCGCTTCTAGGAGAAGCAGACGTCGTGGGTCAGGTGCTCTCCCGATGATCTTAATATTCCTGAAGATGTCTGTCTTGATGTTTCTCTGGTGTACTGCAAGGGCGTGCTGCTTAATGGCACCCTCCTGGGCGTGGCAGGAGATCCTTTTAGACAGGCGCATCGTCATCATGCCGATGTAAATCCCAGGGCATCCTTGGGTGTGGGACATACGTATCAGTAGACAACGTTGGACTGCTTTAGGGGGTGTCCTATGGGCGGGGAGGGTTTGTTCTTCATCAGGAGGTCCTTTGTATGCCGATTCTTGAAGTAAATAATGAACAAAAGCCTCCCCTTAATACCACCCAAGAAGCGTTCCTGATACCGACGTGTGTGAGGAGGACCACACCACCCCCCCCCCCCCCCCCCACCCCCCACGAAGGTACCATCGCGCATGAAACAAACACCAGACATGAGAATAATACCAGGGGTGACGTCACTCAGGTAGAAGCCAATCAAGAGGCTCCCGGTGATACCCCCGCCTGAGAAGGTCTGCAAGACTCGTAAACGCCTGCCGTATGAGTCACCTTCCCATGAACCAATGAAAACCCGACCTGCCGGAGAGGTGCTCTGACCGTACTCAAGAGCCCCCAACATCACGATATAAGTAGAAGGACTCACCAATTTTTTCAGTTGCTGCTCGGCATCCGTGGTAGCAACATCTCGGCTCACACCGCTCCTAGACTCCACCCACTTCCAGCGACAGCTCCTCCCAGACTCCTCCCACCGGCAGCCACCGACCAATCAGAAGCTAGCACAAAAACCTTCAAGCTTCTTTGTAGGTTTTCAAGCTTGTGCTTCTCGGCCACCAGCCAATCAGCTTGCTGCAGACTTTCCCTGCATTTTAGCCCTGCCGACTTTATAGTTGGCGCGCTCAGCAAGGGAGAATAAGATTTGAGAGAGCTCTCTCACTCTTATAAGCAATTTTGAAAACTTAAAATCACTCCTCCTTTTCTCAAAAATAACTTTCTCTTATTAACACCGTCTCTCTTGTGAAACATTTGGTAGCCCTTGAGGTCTAAAAACTCCAACAGAAGCAAGACCAAAGAGACAAATCTTCCTACTGTCGCAATACTATATTGCAAGTAGCACAGGAAACCATAGGCTGGCGCCTTCCATAAGCCAGATTCCAAGATAACTTAAACAAATATCCAAGCCCTTCAGGCGACATAAACACAACCAACCACTTATTCACTCACCCCTCATAATATCACTTCATAGACATGGAACCTTCAACCTCTATCATATCACAAGATCACATCATCCATGACGACTCCTCAGCCCCCATCACAGCCATGACACCGACTAGAAGACGAAATAGATCAGGTACCAACTCCCCCTCGGACGAACACGTGACACAACGACCACGGATTTCCTCTCCCCCTGATAACTCTCCTGCACACTCAAAAGAACATCCCAACCAACAGCTCCTCTCCCTAGACTGCTCTGACACGGAAGACGACCTTTCACAGGACAATGATGGCTTCACACTTGTACGCAGTAAGAAAAACATGAAGAAATCAACACAAAACACGGACACTTTTAACTTGCAATCAGACACCGAATTCCCACGACTGACATTCAAACCAATACAAAAACCTGGAGAAACAGCCTACACCACAATAAAAGCCATTGAAGACAGACACAAGGACATCGTTTTCCAGGCACGACCAACCCGAACAGGACAATTCATTCTGATACCTAAAGACAAACATGCCGAAGAAGTACTCAAGAAGGACGGACATTGCAAGGCACTAGACCCAAACGACAGAATACGGAAAGGACTCATATGCAGATACCCAGTAAACCTCCCAATCGACCCCATAAAAGACCTCTCCTTTGTGTTAGACGCCACCCGGTGCACAAACAAAGCAGGAGAACCAACAAGAAAGGTTCTTGTGACTTTCCAAGGGGAAAGGCCTGCTGAAGTGAACATACCAATATGGGGAATCTTCCCCACTGAAGAATTCACCCCTGAACCACTAAGGTGCTTTAGGTGTCAAAGATTTGGACACCATCAACGTGAATGCGGCTACAAACACATTTGTGGGATTTGTAGCGGCAAACACCCAACACAAGAGTGCTTAGATCGTTACAAAAGGAAAGAGAGGACGACAGCAAAATGCCCGAATTGTAAAGGGCAGCATCACGCCTGGCATAAAGGCTGTCCGGAAAGACTTAAGAGGATTTGGCGAATGAAAGGCCAGAACCCCCAGACCACCACCAGAACGTTGCAACAGCAACACAAACCACCCCCACAACACACATCATACCCTCAACACCTACCACAACAAAACCCACCCACACAACAACAACACCCACAACAAACATCACATCCTCAGCAACCAACGGAATACAACCCACCTCCACTACAGCAACAACAACCACAGCAACACAGACACCAAGAACCCAGATATAGGCAGCAGAAACCCCCCACCATACCAATCAGAGACGCAATCCACCTACACAACACCACAACAAGAACCAACAACGGAACACATTCCACAGAGACCCCAGACAGACAAAACCAAAAGAGACACAAAAACACACCCCACACCTGCCTCAAACCCCATGTCCTTCTACTCCACATCAACTCGGAAAACACCCCTACTTCCCACCCCACCCAATCACATGAACACACCCCCCACCCCCAACTCCACCCGTGACGGTAGTACCAGTGCCGAAAGTCAGCACAACACCGTAGAGCAGTCACCAGAGAAACCCACCTACCGCCTCAGTAAAGACGACTTTAGGAGGGAAATAGAGAAAATTGTGAGGGTAATTTTTCAACAATTGTTTCCAAACCTAAACCTAACAGCTGACCTCAGGAAAACGATTGTAGCACTGACACCTTATTAAGATGGAAGGAAACAATCAACACCAAACACGCCCCCAAAACACTGAAGACATTTCATCATACACCAGTCTAAAAATATTACAATGGAACATAAACAGTGCCAACACAAAATATGCCATACTACAATCAAGAGTACTCTCAGAAAGACACGACGTCATCCTGCTGCAGGAAACACTAATTAGGGAAAACAACAACTTCACATTCAAAGGATACACAGTTTATAAAACTCCACATACAGATTCAAATAGAGGGCTGATCACCCTAATAAAAACAACAATTCCCTCGGAAAAAATAAGAAACATAAACTGTGGTGATGGGATTGAGACACTAAGTGTCCTCATAAGACTAGCGAACACGTCACTCACCATACACAATATCTACAAAGGGCATGAAAAAATCTTTGAAGGAGAGAACCTCTTCAGTGCAGCCTCCAGAGAAAACACCTTCTTTGCAGGAGACTTCAATGCACACCACCCATGCTTACAGTCGAGACAGCACACAAATGCAACAGGCAGACACATACACATCCTAATGGAAGAATTTCCGGACGTTGCACTAATAAATGACACAAATGAAGCAACACACCTACGAGGTGGCAGGCTAGACCTAAGCTTCATAACTGGAAACCTGAAAGAAGACTGCACATGGAGAGTGCACCCAACTCTAACCAGTGACCATTTTGCTACTGAAACAAAACTAAAGATAATGAAAATTCCCCCACCACCGCCCCCTCCGGCAGGATGGAGACCGGACCTAGCAAACTGGCCAACATTTCAAAACCACATGAACACATGGGCAACACAGTACATTCAAAATCCAGCCCTCAACATATGCACGCTCCAACAGGACTTTGTAGAGAGCCTGCACAACGCAGCAAACATTTCCATGCCTAAGAAAGCCTTTAGAACAAATGCAACCCCACACAAGGACAGTTGGTACTACAACTCTAGAATCAAAGAAATGAACTCAAGAGTAAACAGAATAAGGAAAATATTCAGAAGGAACCCCACCGACGAGTTGCACACGATCCTAAGAGAAGTCGTAAACCACGCAGCCCAAACTGCTAAGGAGGTTAAGCAGGAAACCTGGCTAAAATGGTGCTCAGAAACCACTCGAATGACGCCCATTGCAAAGATGTTCAAGTGGTTCAACAAGGTATCAGGAAAGACCAGGCCAACACAGGCACACCATCCCAACCCTCTAGCTGAAGCAAACAGACTAGCACAACACTTTGCAGACAGAACCAAATCAATTCACCTACCACCAGTCACACGAGAAAGACAAGTGGCACTCAATCCTGGAAGATGGAGAATCATCAATACAGCCTGCAGCAATTCTGATGACACGGACACACCATTCACAATGAAAGAACTTGACAAAGCCCTCCAAAAGGGAACAGACACAGCACCAGGAGCAGACATGATTACATATAGCATGTTAAAAAACATGGGAAACGCAGCAAAGACAGTGCATCTCCACATAATAAACAGAACGTAACAAGAGCAGATCAGACCCACACAATGGAACCAACAAAACACACAACCAATTCCCAAACCAAAGGAGCCCAAACGCCTACAGACCCATTTCTCTCATCAGCTGCACAGAAAAGCGGCGAGAGAATGGTGTTAGAACAACTGCTCTGGAAAACGGCCTTACACCACCGCTTATATGCCTACAAAGAGGGGATAGGCACACAGGAATGTCTAGCAGATGTGATGGCCACAATAAATAACAAGAAAAGCAATCGTAGTATTTCTCGACCTAGAAAAAGCCTACGAACTTGCAAGTGCAGCTGCTATCCTGGCAGCCTTAGCCAACAAGACGGTTAAAGGCAACCTTCTAGCATGGACCAAAAGATACATGCAAAACAGACAAGCCAGAGTCACCTTTCAAGGAGCAACCTCCGAATTCCTCAGTCTGGAAAATGGAACACCTCAAGGAGGAATACTCAGCCCCTTCCTCTTCAATATACTAATGGAGAAATTAGCCAACAGCAACTTCCCAAATGGAGTTGAAATCTTTTCATATATGCAGATGATGTGTGCTTGGTCAGCACAGACAGGCATAGAGCCCACCAACACATGCAAATCGCGATAACACAGATTGAAAACAAATGCACAGTCCTAGGACTAAAAATAAACACGGCAAAAACCAAGGCAATGGCAATCAAATACAATACAGACCTGAACCCAATACAACTCATGGGAGAACCCATCGAATGGGTAGACAACTTCATGTACCTAGGAGTCAACATCAACATACAGCTCTCACCACACAAAGAAATAGAAACACTTAAACAAAAGATCAAATGCAGACAAAACGCCATGAAAAGAATCACCTCGCTAAGGCAGGGAGCCGTATACCATGCCCTCGAATTTTCTACATACAGACAATAAGATCAACAGTAGAGTATGCCGCACCAGTCCTCACTAATCTCACAAGCACTGAACAAAAAAGTTTTGAGGTAATCCAAAACAATGCCTTAAGAACTCATTACAGGAGCACCAATGTGGACCAACCTATGCATCCTGAGACATGAAACAAAACTACAATCTCTGACTCATAGGATAGATCAGAGAAACACATCCATCCTGCTAAAAACCTTAAAAAATGACAGAGACTGTCCACGTCAAAAAGGAGATCAGGAAATGCATTAATCTCCATGAAGAGCTAGACCCTCCCAAAACATATGCTGGAGACCTTCTAGATACACTGAGAAGAGTAGGCATGCAAAATCATGCCGCAGCCATCAGGGAAGACACCCCCTTCAGTGAATACACAGAATCAGCACCCTGGGAACCAGAACCAAATTTTAACACAAACTACACAATTCTTCCAGCAAGCAAGGAAGCATGCACCACCCAACAGTTAAAGCAAGCAGCACAAGAAGCAATACAGTTGACAACCGCCACAAACATATACTTTACAGATGGATCAGTAGACCTCAGCGTCCCAGCGGCAGCAGCAGGGGTCTACTCAACAACACTCAAAGGAAGCTGGAGACTCTCCGACAATGCCTCCACACTACAGACAGAGCTGATAGCTATCGCCAAAGCACTAGAAGACTCCCAACACAGACTGGGCAACACTACAATACACACCGACTCGAAAGGAGCAATACAAGCCATCACAAAAGGCAAAGCAAAGGAAAATATCAAACTCCTAACGAGCATATGGGCACTGGCAAAACTCCATCAAAGCAGAAACAGACAAATAACTCTCAACTGGATCCCGAGCCATGTTGGAATACAAGGAAATGAGGAAGCTGATTCCCTGGCAAAAAGCGGGCTACACATAAACAATGTCAACATCAAAATAAACCTCTCACTAACCCAACTAAAAAGCATAGCAGCAGCATACTGCCAAACACAGGAGGAAAGCAAAATCAGGAGAGCCATCTTCGGAGGCTCCAAGACTGCAAAATGGTATGCAGACACCACACAACTTCAACCACACAGCATACCGAAGAACATGACACGAGCACTAGCGGTAATAATACACCGTCTAAGGTTCGGATACCAATGCACATGGCAAAAAATAGAAAACAACCCTAAACCATGTAAATACTGCGAAACAAATACAGAAGAACCACTGGAACACTATATATTACACTGCCCAGAAACACAACAACTAAGACAAAGTCATGAAGGAGATCAACAATCAGTCACTCAAATAACAAGACACATCCTAAACAACACCCAACACAGCTTACAGGCTTCCTATGCTCCTACCCACCACCAAGGTAGGTGCAAAACACTCCTAAATAGCAGAATCTCGGGGACATCAGTCAAGACCCCTCACACCCCCTGCCATCCCTATCCACTCACATACAAGCCACAAAACACACAGAATAACAAACCCATGTGCATGACTGACACAAAGACAGCCAACATCAACCTACATCACCCAACATCCAAAAGGAAAGCCCCGACTCTGACATCCTTCATCACTACCTCACCTCATGCACAGCATTCCTTCAGCCTCGTGCATCAACAACACACACTACTTCCCACTCGGAATTGGAACGGAATAAGGAAATGTTTTGTGGACATCACAAGCTAACTGACTAGCAAACTTTTTCTCAGACTCATACCCTTCCTTCTTCTCATCTGTTGGCCTCTCTGACTTGCCAACACTCACTACTATAGCACTTTTCCGCTACTACTGAAGGGCACCTTAGGGTTTAAAAAGGTTGGACAACCTTACCCATCAAAAGTTTCTTTCAATATCACACTCATCAACTCACGCATTATCACCAAATAAAGAATCATATCCTACCATTACCACCTTCTCACCATCCTGAGTTACGGGCTGCTCTGTGAGCAAGAGCCCGTGCTGACACAAGGTCAGCTAAATCAAAAAACAACAACAACAACAACCAATTTTTATACGGGTTGCTCTACGAGCAAGAGCCCCTGCTGGCACAAGGCCAGCTTAATCTTAAACAACAACAACCACTGGACTTCAGTCCCTCAGCAGTTATCGCTTGATAATGTCCTGTAGATCAGGAGGAAACGTCGCGTTGGAGAGAGAGAGAGAGAGAGAGAGAGAGAGAGAGAGAGAGAGAGAGAGAATTGTATCAGCAATAATAAATCAAATGACTCAACCAAATTTTACCATGATCTTTCATGCGTTGCTCGCCAGTCTAAGCAACAACGAGAAAGCCGTCATCAGAAAGATAGAGAAGACTCTTTACAAGATTAATAGTGCTGAAGCAGCAGTCATTTTGAGCAAAACATGCCTACGAGAGGGTCTCCTTCCGAAATGTAATTATTTTATTATTATTATTATTTGGTAGAAGACCCTCTTTTAGGCAAATACTGTTAAAAAGAATGGCAGAATTTAGTGAGTTGATTTTATATATTGTTTTTCTATTTTCCTTACAATTCGCTTCTCAGGCTCAGCGATGTTTCTGAGTAACTGACCAATATTCATATTGGGAATTTTCAAAAATCATAAATGCTGAAGGTAATCTTTTATTTTGGAACAAGATATCAGGTCCAGGTCAAGCAGGGGTCGTCGTCAGTGCTGGTATTATTCCGTAGGCGTAGTTCAGTTCGGGCCGGATTCGTCTTCAGTTTAAGGGCTGGTATTGGTGCTGGTATGCTGGTATATCTGGTATTACGTAACATTTCGACCTTCTCGCAGGTCATCCTCGGACGAGTCGTTTGAAGAGACTGTAGCAAGAAAGTCTGTGGGGCGGTATTTATAGCGGCTCGGACCTAGAGTTACATTCTCCTTGGTCGGGCCGCGGTCCTTGACGAAGTCGTGGATCTCGCCTTGAAGGTCTCGGAGATTCTCTCGTGCGAGCGCCACAGTAGTGATCCTGGGGATGAACGACAGGAATTCCGTCCCGTAGCAGGAATCCTGTCATCCCGTGGGGGCTCCTGATTATCTGGTATTGTCGGGGGGTCGTTCGCTGCTCTCCGGCCGGCGGTGGGAAGGAGAAACGTTTCTTGGGTGATGTTAAGATTTGGTTTCTCCTTGCCTATATGGAGGGCTTCTAGGAGGCCGTTCTCTGGTCTATTATTTCGATATTAGGAATAATATCATTTCTCTTTATCCGTTTGTTATGACCAGTCCTGGCGTGGTTGAAGATGGCTCTTTCTTGAGCGTGGCAGGAGATTCGTTTGGAGAAACGCATGGAGGTCATACCGACGTATTTGCCGAGGCATCATCGGACGGGGCATGTGTAACGGTAGACCACACTCGTCTTCTTCAAGGGATCCTGCAGGGGCGCCGAAGGGTTGTTTCTCATCACCAGGCTGCTCGTCTTCTTCGTTTCATAATAGATAATTAACTTAATATTTTTGTCTGGGTCGGCGGGGCTGACGTTTTCGTCGATGATCTTTTTGAGGGCTTGTTCGTCCTCCTTGTACCTCCGGTGGAAGTGTCCCTTGTAGAACAGCTTGATGGGCTCTGCAACATCGGGGCGGGGTTCCTGGTGGTACCAGGCTTCCATATTTTTCCTTATAGATTCATCAACAGTACGATTGGTGTGTCCGTTGTCGACGAGGACCTGGGTGGCGCGCTCCAACTCACTGTGTGTGTCATTCCAGGAGGAGCAGTGTTAGAGGGCCCTCCTGACGAAGGCGCTGATGGTGGAGCGCTTATACCTCTCAGGGCACTCGCTCTCACCGTGTGCATGAACGGTGAGAGCGAGTGCCCTGAGAGGTATAAGCGCTCCA
Organism: Macrobrachium nipponense; assembly: GCF_015104395.2. Lineage (NCBI taxonomy): Eukaryota > Metazoa > Arthropoda > Malacostraca > Decapoda > Palaemonidae > Macrobrachium > Macrobrachium nipponense. The sequence goes on along the minus strand of NC_087207.1, from coordinate 40,563,508 downwards.
CCATCAGCGCCTTCGGTCAGGAGGGCCCTCTCACACTGCTCCTCCTGGAATGACACACACAGTGAGTTGGAGCGCGCCGCCCAGGTCCTCGTCGACAACGGACACACCAATCGTACTGTTGATGAATCTATAAGGAAAAATATGGAAGCCTGGTACCACCAGGAACCCCGCCCCGATGTTGCAGAGCCCATCAAGCTGTTCTACAAGGGACACTTCCACCGGAGGTACAAGGAGGACGAACAAGCCCTCAAAAAGATCATCAACAAAAACGTCAGCCCCGCCGACCCAGACAAAAAATATTAAGTCAATTATCTATTATAAAACGAAGAAGACGAGCAGCCTGGTGATGAGAAACAACCCTTCGGCGCCCCTGCAGGATCCCTTGAAGAAGACGAGTGTGGTCTACCGTTACACATGCCCCGTCCGAGGATGCCTCGGCAAATACGTCGGTATGACCTCCATGCGTTTCTCCAAACGAATCTCCTGCCATGCTCAAGAAGGAGCCATCTTCAACCACGCCAGGACTGCTCATAACAAACGGATAAAGAGAAATGATATTCCTTATATCGAAATAATAGACCAGACAACGGATCCCCGACGTCTGCGCCTCCTAGAAGCCCTCCATATAGGCAAGGAGAAACCAAATCTTAACATCACCCAAGAAACGTTTCTCCTTCCCACTGCCGCCCGGAGAGCAGCGAACGACCCCCCCCGACAATACCAGATAATCAGGAGCCCCCACGGGATGACAGGTTTCCTGCTACGGACGGAATTCCTGTCGTTCATCCCCAGGATCACTACCGTGGCGCTCGCACGAGAAAATCTCCGAGACCTTCAAGGCGAGATCCACGACTTCGTCCAAGACCGGCCTGACCAATGAGAATGTAACTCTAGGTCCGAGCCGCTATAAATACCGCCCCACAGACTTTCTTGCTACAGTCTCTTCAAACGACTCGTCCGAGGATGACCTGCGAGAAGGTCGAAACGTTACTAATACCAGATATACCAGCTATACCAGCACCAATACCAGCCCTTAAACTGAAGACGAACCCGGCCCCGAACTGAACTACGCCTACGGAATAATACCAGCACTGACGACGACCCCTGCTTGACCTGGATCTGATATCCTGTTCCAATACAAGATTACCTTCAGCATTTATGATTTTTGAAAATTCCCAATATGAATATTGGTCAGTTACTCAGAAACATCGCTGAGCCTGAGAAGCGAATTGTAAGGAAAATAGAAAAAAACAATAATATAAATCAACTCGCTTAATTCTGCCATTCTTTTTAACAGTACTATTATTATTTTTTTTTTATTATTATTATTGTTATTATTATTATTATTATTATTGTAATATTTGGGTAGGAGAACCTCTTTCAAACAGGTATTATTGAAAGTGATTGCTGCGTCATCTGACATTCAGGGTATATCAAGTTTTCTCTTTTTTTCTAGTAACTGATTTTTCTTGGTTACAGCATTGCGCCAGTAACTCTCCGATACTTGTCATTTCTAGAGTGGGAAATAGTCGTAGATCGGGATATACTGATACCTACAAGGGTCGTCCGGTAACTGAAATCTAGGGATCGTGGTCCGTGGAGTTTTCTCATGTCGGTATAGTTGATTATTGTCAACTACTGCGAGTGTGTTAGGCGAACGTTTCCCTCAGGTACCACTGAGCATGTTCACGGGAAAGGGCGGGAGTAGACTGGTGTTCATGTGGGGTCCTACTCTTCATGTACACGATGGAGCGATGTCAGCTACGACTGGAGCAATGCAGTAACCAAGCAAAGTCCGTTATTAGAAAAATCGAGAAAACTCTATAGAACCTGAATGTAGCTGACGCAGCCATCACTTTCAACTTTATTATTACTGGACAGACATGAATGGCGGAATTTCACAGAGGCCCTTTGCATCACATGGCTTTGGAAGCGTTGATGATGATGATGATGATGGTGATGGTGAGGTTGATGATGATGACGACGGTCATTATTAAGCAAACAGACTCTTGGATTAAGCCAGTGACCACGAACTTACATAAACGCGCCAACTAATTTGCATATTGAGAGGTGGATTCCATTTTGGAAACAAGATTAGTTCAACCGAAACAAAGAGGCAGAATGATAACAATAAAAGAGCACTTGAAAAAGTACGAAACAATAAAAAGAAATGTTACAAACTATGCAGGCCTAATCGTAATTTAGAGTTCGACCTAGGTAAACTATTGATAATGGTGGTATGTTGAATAACAACGATATTAAGAAAATAAAGATGATTTGACAGAACAAAAATAAGTTTTCAATTTTCAAGATTTTTCTTACAAACCCGACGACGAAAGAAAGATTCTGTTTAAATAGGTTGGTGATAAATGTTAGTATCCATTGACTACGATTGTGTTACATTTCGAAACTGCAATATCCACTGGATATGTTCTCTTTTATATGTTTGTTTGGCTGTGTTTGGTAAATTGGTGGTTGGTTAAGTGAATGGTTATTATTTTGTTTGGTTATGTGCTCTTTAAATATGTCGGCTGGTTGTGTGCTCTTTTGTTATGTTTGTTAGTGATGGTTTTTACTATAGTGTTAGTTGGCTACGTGCTTACATATTATGTTGTTCAGCTTAATACTTTTGTATTAAGTTGGATTGCCATGTATTCATAAATTATGTTGGCTACTTAGTTGCCCATTATTAATGTGATGTATTTTAATATAAATATTCTTATTTCTTCTGCATAAGACGGTATTCTGTTTCTCATGACAAGCAAGTCCAATATTTGCACAGCTGAAACGACATATTGAACAATATGGCTCAGATACTCATTTATACCAAAAGATTTTTAAGTAACTGAATACCCCTCTCCAAATAAAAAAGCGAAAACAAATATCTTGTCTGATTATGCCATGAAAAAATTGCTCAAGTAATTTTTCATTTTTATGTCCATAATTTTACACAATTTAAACTTCCCTGACTGTATATAGAGCCAATATCAAGTATTATGTTGGGATATGAAAGAGAATCTTCTATGCTATGTGTTTTCAAAACATAAGGCTTACATTATTTATCAGTATTTCCATTACAAGTCTGCCCTTTATGAAGAGTAAACATCTGCACAATGGAATATCGTGAGATAATCTATAATATAAAAATATAGATATATTCAGAAATAATAATTAGTTGAAAATTCCATCACAGATGAGACCAATAAATGATATCAGACCTCTGCTTTATGTTAAAATCCGAACAAAATGTAAGCATAGGGGATTTTCAATGGAGGTAGGTGTAATGTAACGGGTTATACCGTAGTATGTTAAAGGTAAGTTCAATGATAACAATTTTATATCCGTCACATGATGATATCTAGCTAATAACACCAAGTAGGAAAATTATATAAAATTTTCAGTATATAACTCTATACACTTCTTTTTTAGTCTGGCATTGAATGAGTTAGTATAAAGTATGTATTGACTTGTAACCTCTCTCTGTGCAATTCGAAACATTTGTCTTTTTCGCTTAGCTAGTAATACTAATTCATGTCAAGGGTAGCAGATTTTGGAATCAAACTGTATTTATTGGATCAGTCCCGTCACAATATTGCGGGTTTCTCAGAGAGCTTTAAAAAATGAATGATTAAACTGTCTGGTAACTTGATTGCATCGATGTGTGAAATAGATTCTTGATTGCTTCACATTTTAACCTGCTTCGAATACTGTAATGCAGAAAATATAAAATAGAGCTTAACGGTCTAATACAATCAATAATGAGAATGTGGTCCGATTCAAGTTGAGTTAATACTGGTGTATTCGTTTGGTTGATTATTTGATTTTATTTGTAAGGTTTAAATGACTCTTACTGGTCTCATTATGGTACATTACTCCGCACCATAGTTTCTTGAGGCCTGTTTTCGGTGTCTAAGATATGGATTTTGGGATGAGGTCGCGAACCCAATGTCATTCAAGCTTGGTTTACAGATACCACTGGATTTATCTAACCTTTGATTCCCGTAGGGGGTTGTGCCGTCAGTGCATCTCACACGGTGAACTGTAGGCATTATTAAAGGTTCTTTGCAGCTTCCCTTCGGCCCCTAGCTGCAACCCCTTTCATTCCTTTTTACCTTACCTCCTTTTTATATTATCTTTCTTCATCTTACTTTCCACCGTCTCCTAACAATTGTTTCATAGTGCAATTTCGAGGTTTTCCTCCTGTTAACACCTTTAAAACCTTTTTAATCTCAATTTCCCTTTCAGCGCTGAATGACTTCATAGGTCCCAGTGCTTGGTCATTTGCCAAAGTTTTATATTCCATTCTATTCTAACCTTTGATATCGTTTTTCCTTATTAATAACGCGAGAAGATAACTGTGTTGGGGTTTTCGTTTTTTTTTTTTTATATAATTTCTTGCAGTATGTCGGTGGATACTGTACTAATCCCATATAGTCACATTAACCTAAGTAAGCTGTTTTTCAACATAGGTGTAAAACTCTTCATTTAAAATGTAATGTAATCGCGCATCTCAGAGTTTTCACGAATCCCCGACTTCTCTGTTATTTTTATACCTAATATGTATGAAAGTGAGAGACTTTTGATTCGTAATTAATCCTAGCAAAAGCCATACAAGATGACAGTTACAGAGAGAGGGAGGGGAGACTTTACTAGCTTATTAATGCATTTTTGACTAATCAAAATCAGTTGCGTAACGGCATGTTAATATGGCTACAGAAACCATTAATTTCATTGGTATTAAACCTCAAGGGAAATGGTGAGTAACTCCAATCCTCTTCGCGAAGCTAATGCCAATAGGAACAGTCAAACCTCGCTCCGAAGAAGTCTTGATAGGCTCATACGGGGACTTTGTGAAAATAAAAAGGGCTTTGGTGATGCTCCACACTAGAGGTTTCAAATCTCTGGGAGAGGACCCTTTCTCAAAATGTTTCACCAAGTCAGATAATTCCCAAGACATAGACAAGTCAATGCTTCTTGTTTTAAACACTGTAGACAGGGCGTCTCTTTAGCCCTTAATCGCTGAAACGGAGAGATTCATCTTTCGTCTTAGGTAAATGAGGAAATCTGCTACATCCTTTACTGCTGTTTTTAGGGGATATATCTTCCTCTCATTACACCAACCCAGAAAAATTTCCACTTCCCCTGGTATAGGTTGAGAGAAGACTGTGCCAACTTTCTCATTGCGTTTCCATTCCCTTCAGCCTCCCTGTCACTCTCGTACCTCGGCTTCCCGTTTCCATCTGTCGAGAACTAAAACCATATACAGCTCATTATTCATCTACATTTTTTAGGGGCTTAACATAAGAAAATTTAGTGCGATCAAAGAGTATCAATTTTCTATGCACGTGAAATTTTGTATTACAAATAAATAAAAAAGGGCCAAATGAATGACAAGACATCATAATCTCTCGCAGCGACCATTTATTTTTCTGTGCAAATTACCTTCTGCCATAGATGTATCTAGTACTGTAAGAGAGAGAGAGAGAGAGAGAGAGAGAGAGAGATTCAGATGTCCTATTCAAAAGCTGGCACTTAATTTCATCGTATCCAGTAGTTATTTCTTGGCACTGATCCTCTTCCTTCAAGAGAGAGAGAGAAAAATACCGACATGAAAATAAAAAGAATATAAGATAGATAAAACATGGAAAAGAAAAAGAAGAGAGAATATGAAGCGATGTGCCATTTAGTGGAAACATCCCGGTAACGAGACGCGAGATTGATGCACTGGAAAGCACCCCGGGCGCTCCTTATTTAAGCGCATGAGCGGCTGAAACTAATCTCATGTAAATATGTAATGTAAACATTAATATGATGCAAAGTTTGCTCCGAGACAAAGGACGCCTCTAGAGTGGAAAATCATCGGTTTTATCTCTTGGAGGACCAACAAGTTACTTCGGTTGCCTTGGGAAGATTCAGACAGTTTTCTAGTGGTCCGGCTTATTCTCCTAAGGCATATTCTTTGTCAATGTTTATTTACGCCTGCTTAAGTGTATCTTTCTCTCTCTCTCAATTCTTGATGCAGATTTATTAGGTTTTGATACACTATTGAAAAAGTTAACTGTAAGAGAAATACAAAATAAGCGATTGCCGAATGTCCATATCTTGGCCCAAAAAATTCTGTCACAATATCGACTCCATAAATTATTCCATGTCGGTCCTTTTTGATTGTAGAGTAGTTACAGTAATTTTCCTTGAGTTTCCTATTGCATTTATATCCCATCTAGTATGTCATTTGATGCAGCTATCCTTACAAAGTTTTAATGAAGTCCTCCATTCTTCACTATGTAGCTCAAAGGTTCTGCCATACTTTCCTAGTTGTGTAACTTTCCTCCACACTGGCGTAGTTGTGTAACTTTCTGTATTCTCCCCAGCTGACCTTCAGTCCCTCGACATGATTTTCCAAAATTCTGTATGGATTATCATCACGCTTTTGAACGTTGGTGCTGAATTCATTAATCTAGACGGCATCCTCTTGAAGTGGTAATATCCACTTGAAACTGTGAATGCTGTCTTCTCCGATGGTGTTTTTTTCCATTTGGGTCTGCCAATATCCGTTACTCAACTCCACCTTTGTGAAAAATCATCATTGTGAAGTCTACCAACATATCTTCGGGATCTCCATGGGTTTGTTGTCAAACTGAATTATAGCATTGAGTCAACATTAGTCCACACAAGCTGTTTGATCCAACCTTCTTCCTTACCATCACTGTTAGCGAACAATGTACATATGCACAAAAGTTGACCTTTCAGTGATTGTCAGCTCAAGAATCTCTTCAACTTTTGTAGTGGCATACAGTAAAGGATACATTTTTACTCTAACTAGCTGCTATATTATTATTATTCTGAAGATGAGACATATTCGTTTAGAACAAGCCGACAGGGGCCATTGACTTCAAATTTAGGCTTCTAAAGAATATGGTGTTCATTAGGAAGAAGCAAGATTAGGTAAAGGGAAATACAAAAAGAAGAGACCCTACTTATTAAAAAAGAAAAAATAATAAATTAACAAAAACGTAAAAATGTATTAGAATACATGGATAATAGTATTAGGGTAGTAATGTATTGCACCTTTGCTTGAACTTCTAAAGTTCCAACTGCACGACTTCCTCTGGGAAGCTGTTCCACAAACCAACGGTGTGAGGAATAAAGGACCTCTAGAACAGAGAAGTTTGACAGCAAGGCATATTTACTGTATATTTGTGCTGCTGTTCAGCAAATCTGGTTGCTCTCGAAAAATTAAGGGGATCAGGGATCAATTGTGAACGTGAAAGATCTCTGTTGAAATACAACTTATGAAAAAGTACAAACAAGAAACCATCTTGATGGTCCAAGTCATAACTACTGCTATTAGGAAACAGACACCTACCAACCACCATGAACCACTATATCTAACCGAGATAAATCTCTGGCGGAAGCAGGCATCCACAGCAGAGAACAGTATTCTAGTAAATACAAATGACCTAAAACAGATTGCATTGATGTTATCACTGTTATAGATATATAAGGCCTTACGAATGATAACTAACTTTCTTGCGGCATTTGCTGAAACTTTTGTTAGAGGTTTCACAAAAGTTTGAATATTTAAAGCTTAAGACTCGTTCAGCAAAGTTCCATCCACATGAAGGGGAGGATGGGGTGGGAAATCTGTGCGAGATCTGTTAATCAAAAATGCTTTTGTTTTACTGGAGTTCAGCCTCATACCCTACTGACGACATGATTTCTTGATCTTGTCCACGTCCCGATTAAGGCAACTGCAATGAATGCTCTTTCTTTTGCTTGCTTAAGTCTTGACCAATGTTGACATCTTGATATGGCCATTCTTCCTTCTGCAGTCAATATTGTTCTTCCTCAAAGATGGTTGCACTCAGGTATTTTTCTTCTCTTATAACAGCTGCTACTGCTTCACTTGCCTCTCTTTCATGGTAGCCTTGAAGTCTTTAGTTCTCTGCCAGCATCAACCTTTGTTTTTCATGTTATTAACCACCTCTTTGACTTCATAAGGCTGTTGTCACTGCAGCATCAGTTTGCTTGCCTCTGTTAGTATTAACATTAAACACCCTCTGTTCCACCCTGAACCAACAGTCTCTGATCCTCTTGTCATATTAATGTTTCTAGTAGGTCCCGTCTAGTAGGTGATTCCTTAGCGTCAACACATACTGGTATGTGTTGTGTAATTGATAATTCCTTGAAAATCAGTATTGATCATTGATTGATGAAAGACTGGTGCTTGAAAGTGATACCTCATAATATGCAAACAAGATTACTGCTAGATACTAGTCTCAATCCTTTAGCCTCTTGTGGAACAGCTTCAGCATAGGTTTTGACAAAAATTTTAGTCTTTTGCACAACCCTTAGTATTTCCAATTATGTTCATAAAAAGTTGCTTGTTACTCACCTGACACCTTACTTCTCGCATTATTTCAGAAATAAACAGAGTACCATGTTGGTCACTGAGCATCTCTTTGGGAATCCTACCTTGCTGAAAACTCTGAGCAGTGCCTTTGCTAATCACTCTGTTTCTGTTTCAGGAAGTGCTACTGTCTCTGGGTATCTTGTAGCAAAGTCAAAATCTACATCTGTCAGACTAAACCTTTTACCGTTCCTCCTATGCTGGCGATACAGGTCCACTCAATTCTGCAGCCATCCTCATGAATGGTTCTTCCATCAGTGTTATCTTTCCCTCTGCTATATTGCTGATAAAGCCCTTCAGTGCAGTCTTCTGGAAAATGTCCCAAGACCTGCCAAACCTGTTGATATAAGTATGCAACCTCTCCCAGCCTAATAAAACTGTTGACTATGGGTTAACACACCCCTTACCTCCAAGGTGACCACTGACGATGGACTCATGTGCCAGCTTCATCCCTTGGTCACGAAATATCTTCAACACTAGGATTTGCCACACTTCACCCCTGTGCCTTGGAAAATATGATATACTATATCATAAGTAATCTTAAAAGTTCCTTCATCTGTTGTCCTGTTCTCTGTCTCAGTCTTTGTTCTTGCCCACTGCTTGGCCAAGCTAGGATTCCTCTGCTGAGCTTTCAGCTGCACTGCTCCTACATCTAGTATTAATCTTCTCTAAATCCATTTCTGCTTCACTTTCTTCCAACTCATCCCTATGGTTTTATCACCCTACATCTTTTTCAATCCTCTAAGCTTCAGCTTACATAATTTCTGTAGGATCCTTTCTGCCTGGAAGTTTTCCAAGTACGTCTCCTTGATAGTATGGTGTATTTACATAAATCTTTGCATCTGGTTACCTACAAATACTCATATTAATGGGTTTACAAGCCGACTTCTTACAAGTCTTTATATGTATAACTGCACTTGTACATCCTGTATTGCATAGCACAGTTACCCTCTTGCCTGCATACCTTTCACTAACTGGTAAATTACAGTACCTCTTCCTCTGTTGTGCAGATGTGCATGCTCCTAACACTGCTGGTAGTTCAGTCCTCTATGCCAGCTTCAGCCTACCAGCCTCAATGCAGTTTTCCTTCTGGGATATGTTGAGATCCTCACAAGTCATGAGAGCAGTCATCTTCCTCAGTTCTTCCAATACTGTAGCATTGGCTGGCTTTTGCTTGAACTTGCCCTTCACAGGAGCACAGTTCATGGGTAAGTGTTCTGGTTTGTCATATACAAAGCACTTACCTTTGTTATGTCATATGCTTCTGCTTAGCTATCTTGTAGTCATTTGGTCTCTGGATCATCCAAGCACCTCTGCACAAGTTTTGCCATCTTGCCATGTCTTGGTAATCTTTCTTTGAATAGTGTCAACAATGTTGAACACATGATGATAAATAGTTCAAAGATGAGTAAAGCAGCTCAGAAAGTAAAATGATTTTCGGTTTTCTGCCATTTCACTACATCTGTTAATATATCTCTCAAGTTTGGCTTTAAAATTATGTGCAGACTCACCCAGTTCTTGGGTAATTTCAGGAATTTTTTTCCTAAAATCCACCTCTTTCAGCCCATACCTCTTTGATAAAGTTTTTCTAGCCTATCATACTCCTCACCATGAAAGCATACTTGAAAAACTTATGGAGTCTTACCTGTTAGAAATGGATTTAACCAAATAGGCCTCATTTCGCTCTCTGCATGTCTCTCATCTTTCAATAAAAGTGTCCATGCTGTCATGTTTTTCATCAACGTTAGGGAAGTTGGGTTTTGTGGTAACTAGGGGGCTGCTAATGCCGATTAGCTGTCTCCCTGCATGATTAACTGTAGCCTTGAGTCATATTATTTGCAGTTCATGTTACTGGTGTATTTCAGCTTCCTTTCTCAGTTATTTTGGCTTCTTAGTGT
>NC_087207.1:40543200-40545700 GCF_015104395.2 Macrobrachium nipponense | reverse complement strand
TTTGCGCACAGCGCGATTTGAATACAATTATATATGAAATTTCGTTTTTGCGCTATCATATATTGCATTATTTATATATGATAATGATAATTATTTTCATTTTTGATGGTTGCATACTACATTTCAGCCAATAACAAAAAAAAAGGAGCCAAAAATGAACTCTTAATCTTTAAAACTAAGGGTGCTGTGATTTTTTGAAAAAAATATTTTTTCCACTTCCGCGCTCACTCTGAAACACCTCCGGAACACGGGAGACGTTTTTTTTTACCGCTTCGGCGTTTAAGGGTTAATATATTTTCATATATGCTTAACCGAAGGTGAATTTCTTACACAATAAGAGATTTGCCTGGTCCCAGGCGCGAACCCAAGAAGCCATTCAAATCCAGGACGTCAGTGGAAACTTTTACCTACCCCACCACCACGAGAGGCATAAGTTTATGTCGTCTCTCACCCTCATATATCTTTCGCGCTCAGGTAATTCGTTGGTTTGGAGACAACATCAACCCTCCTCGACTCCGGTAGCGTTGAAGTACTTATGACAGCACGTGCCTATTATATAAGTCATATCACATTACTGTGATTTATATACATACATCGAACTACAATGTCCTTTAATATCTAATTAGCTCTACCTCAGAATTAATATATTTTCATATATGCTTAACCGAAGGGGAATTTTTTACACGATAATAGATTTGCCCGGTCCCAGGCATGAACCCAAGAAGCCATTCAAATCCAGGACGTCAGTGGAAGCTTTTACCTACCCCACCACAGAGAGGCATAAGTTTATGTCGTCTCTCACCCTCTAATACCTTTTGCGCTAAGGTAATTCGTTGGTTTGTAGACAACATCAACCCTCCTCGACTCCGGTAGCATTGTAGTACTTATGACAGCACGTAGCCATTATATAAGTCATATCACATTACCGTGATTCATATACATACATCGAGCTACAATGTCCTTTAATATCTAATTAGCTCTACCTCAGAATTAATATATTTTCATATATATATGCTTAACCCTTAAACGCCGAAGCGGTAAAAAAAAAACTGTCTCCCGTGTGCCGGAGGTGTTTCGGAGTGAGTGCGGAAGCTGAAAAAAAATTCTTTTCCAAAAAACACAGTGCGCTTAGTTTTCAAGATTAAGAGTTCATTTATGGCTCCTTTTTTTGGCATTGGCTGAAGTTTAGTTTGCAACCATTAGAAATGAAAAAAATTATCATTATCATATATAAATAATGCAATATATGATAGCGCAAAAACGAAATTTCATTTATAATTGTATTCAAATCGCGCTGTGCGCAAAACGGTTAAAGGTAACAAGTTACTTTTTTTTTGTTATATTGTACACTAAATTGCGATCATTTTGGTATATAACAGATTGTAAAACGTTAAAGCAACACAGAGAAAATATTATTACAAGATGATGCATGAATTCGTAACGCGCTGACGTAAAAAAATATATTTTTTTAAAATTCACCATAAATCTAAATATTGTTATAGAGACTTGGAATTTGTTTCAAGAAGAAGTTAAATGATGGAATATTACGATACAGTAAGAGTTTTAGCTTACAATTGCAGTTTTCGACCATTTCAGACAAGTTAAATTTGACCAAATGTCAAATTTTTTTTATAAATTTTTTTTTATATGCAATTATTTCGGAAATTAGAAGTTACAACCTTCAAATATTTTTCCTTTTATTCTACATGAAATTGCGCACATTTTCATTTATAAAACTCTATGAAATGCTTAATATGAAACGGAGCAAATTTTCCGACAATGCGATGTACGCCTTTCGGAGATTTATGGCGGAGAATCCGCGCGCGGAGGGAAGGAAAGTTTTTTTCATAAATTCACCATAAATCGAAATATTGTGCTAGAGACTTCCAATTTATTGCAAAATGAAGGTAAATGACTGAATATTACTAAAATATAAGAGTTTTAGCTTACAATTGCGTTTTTTGACCATTTCGGTAGAGTCAAAGTTGACCGAATGTGGTTTTTTTTCTATTTATCGTGATTTATATGCAAATATTTCAAAAATGAGAAAAGCTACAACCTTCAATTATTTTTCGTTGTATTCTACATGAAATTGCGCACATTTTCATATACAAAACTTTATGTAACGGCTAATTTAAAATGGTGCAAACATTACCACAATCGCACATATGATTTTTTCGGAAGAGTTACCGCGCAGACGTAAGGAAAATGTTATTTTTTTCATAAATTCACCATAAATCGAAATATTGTGCTAGAGACTTCCAATTTGTTACAAAATGAAGGTAAATGATTGAATATTACTAAAATATAAGAGATTTAGCTTACAATTGCGTTTTTCGACCATTTCGGTAGAGTCAAAATTGACTGAAGGTTGAAAATTTGTCACTTATCATTTTTTATATAAAAATATCTCAAAACTGATAAAAGCTACAACCATGGGTTGTTTTTAGTTGTATTGTACATGAAATTGCGCACATTTCCATATATAAAACTTTATGTA
>NC_087207.1:40510700-40535700 GCF_015104395.2 Macrobrachium nipponense | reverse complement strand
TATATATATATATATATATATATTATATATATATGTTTATGTATATAATACAAGCACATGCATTATAAGCAATATGTATGTGTGTATGTATGTACTTTTACCTTTGCTCAGTGGTGCACCTCCTACTATCTCACGTTGGCTTAGTTTATAGATCGCTTTCACCTATAAATCTAAATAAGTACCAGCACCCGTTGGAGTCAAGATAAAGAGGGAATGAGCTAGCTAGCAATTTTGTCCCCCCATGACATAAAGAGAAACTAGAAGGCTGCATATATCTGACGCTGTCATTTTTGAATGAGGAAATGTAGGTAAGCGATGACAAACTTTAGATAAATGATTGCTCCTTAGAGTGCTGAATATTTCATATCTAGGATAAACCCATACATGCATTGAACATCAGTAGCGCCATATACAGATTCACAAGACTCGTCAGCATCGATTTCACCCCTTCTTCACATTTCACTCTTCACACATATCCAGCAGTTCCTATTGTGCTATGCGTTTATTAATCCTGTGGCCTAAGAAAGCGAGCACCAAAATATCATCTGTGTCAAAATCTCACAACAATGTGACTTATTGAAGTAGGATCATTGAATGCAAACTTTGTCCTCAGCCGGGGATTTAGTGAAGATTCTGTCATTTCCGATGTCCATAATTTTAATCCCTTATTATGACTAAACTTTTTAGTTTTTCATCCTCAAATATATATGTGATGAATGTCGACAATGACCAACTATTTCGTAGCAATACCTAAACTTTTTCCTGCTGTGAAGGAGTATTAGACATTTCATTCTGAATTGTGGACTAGCATTTAACCTGTTCAGATATTCAAAGTAAAAATGTTTTTCATCTTTAATCATTGTCAATTAAAGACTAGAAATTACGTAGATTGATACCTTGTTTTCAATAAAAATGAGTTCTAAAAAGCTATTTTATTTAAATAGAAAAGTAATTAGCAAGTATAAATATTTATAAGAAGATTTAATGCAGTCACTTATATGGACGTGGTCGATAGTAAAGAATAGTTGCCATTACCAGTTTCTGCCTTTCCTTTTATCATAATTTTATGGTCTATTGAAATTCCAAAATATTTTTGGAAGTAGAGGTAAATTATTTTACAATGCGAATTCTTATATCATATATCCCTACTCACCTTAATATCAATCTATTTACACATAGGTCTACTTTCATAGCTATATTGTTCGCTGCAAATTTCAATTATTCTGATACTAGGATATGTCAGTTGCCAACACGGCATACGAAGCAGCTGACATATCCTAGTATCTCAAAAATTCAAATTTTCAGCGAACAATATAGCTATGAAAGTAGACCTATGTGTAAATAGGTGATATTAAGCTAATTTAAAGTTTACACTCAAACGTGCTCGAAGAAATCTTCAGAATGTCAGCAGATATAGCAGACATTCTCTGTTACATTATAGATTTAAAGAAGAGTACTTTATTAACATATTTGAGCTCATATTAATCAGTCCTCTTGGTGTTCCGATTACAAGAATGGTTTTAAATACTGCCATTAAGGAAATTAATTTTCCTGTATTGAGAGCGGATACTTCTGTATGTTAAGTTCTGCAACATTTGTCAATAAAATGCATAAGAAGAGAAGACATGTAATGCATGCAGCGGAAAGATTTGTTAAGGGACAATAAAAATTCTATTGATATTGTGATGCCGAACAATAAAAATGCTAGAATGAAGAAGTCATACGCCTGGAACTTTTGCCATTTCTCTCTCCTCCAATGCTTCCGATTGCCGAAGGTGAGCCCAGAAAATGTTTCATGCACCGAACTGAAAATCCAAAACAATTATTTCTGAAGAGGCTACCGTTTTTCATATCTTTTTTTCAAAAGCTTTAGCGGATTGGAGCGATGTTGCGTGGGCTAAAAACCGTATTTTTGGCGTGTAAGTGTCTCCTTGAATAGAACTCTAGAGGTACAAGCAAGACTTCGTTTTCCTATTTCTGGACATTTTGCAGTATCTGCACTTTCAGAAATGAATATTTGGTAATCTGGTGTCAATAACGTAGGAAAATATAACAGTAAGAACCGATGAAGTGCAAATATTTACTTTGGATGATTCATTAAATAGATTATTTATTCCATATAATTCTCTAGTAATTGTAGAAATTTAAGATATATATTATTCGTAAGGTTCTCCAGGCGAAAAAATCTCTAATTACGCTATAAACATCGACAATTCTTAGGACGGTGCAATTAAAAGCACAGGGGACCAGAGAAAAAAACGAACTTTCCAAAGTGGCACCTATGTAAATGCAACAAGCACTAAAACAAACCAATATAAGTATAAATTAGTAAAAAGATTGCTCTCTCGTCCAGCAAAACAAACAACTGGGATGATTTCAGAATTTCAACGAAAGCCCTAAATGTAAGCTATGTTGCACCTTGTTAGAGACCTCCATCTGTCGAATAATTTAATCATTACTGTTTTATGGCATAATAAAAAAACAGCACCAAAAATACCTGGAGTTCCTCTACTGCCTCGGAGTGAACGTAAAATAGGGCAATGCTTAGTAATGAAAGCTTAAGCAATCACACTAAAACGCTTTTTAAATAATAGTGCTCTCATCCATGATCAAACTTTTCTTCTAAAATAACTTCGAAAATGTGAAGTAATATAATCGAAATCCGAAGAATGCATATAACGAGTATATATATTCTCCCCCCCCCCCCGCAACTATACTGGAAGCCGGATTCGTGTACATCCGCATTAAGAGATTTGAGTATGGCGGAATTATTATTATTATTATTATTATTATTATTATTTTCGTTGTTGTTGTTGTTGTTGTTGTTGTTGTTGTATCTAATAAAGTAAGAAAATGGTTATAAAGTATTTTTGGAAGTAGAGATAAATGATTTTATCAAAACTGTTTCAGGAATTCAAAAAATTTTTCTAGTTGTATTTGAAATTGCAAATTATCAACAACTGCGCTTCTTTTTTTTTTAAATGAAAATATATTTTCAAGAAAAGTATTGCGATGCAGTAATGAACTCCTGGAAATTCATTATGGTATAATGATGAAAAACGAATTCAATTACAAGTAGTCAGCTCCGGTAATTTCAGATCCCCGCAAATTGTCTCAAAATAAATAAGTTCTGAAATCTATAACTTATTATCTCAGCAATTTTCTCACCTTTTCTTCATTACAGTTATCGTCATGATTATCATCTCACCATTATTATGCTTATTAGTTATATTGCGCTCACGTTTGTATGGAACTGGAGAAAGCCATACATTTCACAAAAGGAAGAGTGGCCTTATGCGATCATATGCAGAGACAAGAAAAGGAAGTTGATTAATAGCAACTTGGCTCAACTCAAGTGGAAGATCCCGTCTTACTGATTATACCTCTTGCTTATTGGGTACAGTGGATCTCTAGAGATTGAGAATCATCTTACATTGCATTTTTAAGGTCAAAAATCCGGTCACAAGTAAACGCTAAGCTTTATCGTCAGCATGGTATTCATCAACAGTTCTTTTAGAAGAAAATTAGAGGCTGTGTCATATCTCTTGGCAGAGTGAAGGTCCTGTAAAAAGCCCTTTATTTCTTCCACCTTCATTTGGGCGCTTTCCTATCCCCAGAAATTACCGAGATCTTTTCTCCCGGAAATTTTCGTACTAATGACGCGACTTTGCTTTTCAACGGCCTTCTTTGGCGGCTCTTCTCCTTTAAAGAAAATAGCCAAATGCACCACCGCACTGCATATTTTCCGCTCGCCCCATTCCCTTTTCCGAGGCGTATTTACTCGTCTGCTGAGCATTCCTGGAAAATACGTTTTATCGCATTAAATATGTAATATATACCATTTTGAAGGAACCAGGCCCATGAACCTTCCGAGTTTCCCTGAACAAACAATTGTATTTGTTACCCAGGAGCATAACGATGTTTACAACTGCAAGGCAACGCTATCATGATAAATAAGCTCTCTCTTCCTCTCACGGTATCCTGGATGGTGATGATGATGACGATACTCTCTGCTCTATAAAGATTAGAGTTAAATCCTATGAAAATAATACTGAGGGTGATAAGGTGGGAAGCGAGAGAGAGAGAGAGAGAGAGAGAGAAGAGAGAGAGAGAGAGAGAGAGAAGAGAGAGAGAGAGAGAGAGAGAGGAGATCTATAACTATAAAACGTGTACAGCTTTTGACTTCTGGAAGATTAGCAGAGAAATACGTTCCTTCCGTGAAAGTAAGCACTGGTTTTCGGGATGAGAGTACAGATAGTGCCGGTATCAGTAATGCTTTTAGAAGAAAAGAGATGCCTAATTTTTTTTATCAAGACGCCATCCGTCAGCCTGGTACTTCCCTAAGGCTAAACTTCAGCAGTCAGGAATTTTTGAATGAAAGTTTGATAGACAGATGTGAAGGTTGTGAATATCTGGCAAACATTTATTCACACCCACCCACCCCCCCTCCAGTCCCCAGCCCCACAAAAATCTGTCATTATTTTCTAATTTTACTATATTGTATGAAGAGATATAAACTAATAGTCTGTATAGTGTATGACATAAAACAACACACGACCTTGTCCTTGAGCCAAAGCATTTCGTGATCTGTGTAATATTAAGGACAATCCCTTTTCATAGGCAGAAACGTTTTTCTTTCATGTTTTCAAGTATTCTGCACCTATTATATTATTATAACTTTCCTTAACAACTTTCAACTTACTGGCATTCTGCTTATCTTTTTCTTCTGTGGATCAAGACCTTTTTGCCATGTTCTCGTAGACATTATGTTGCTTTGTAACCCTAATTCATTATGGCATTGCATTAATAAATGATGGTTTACCCATAGTCTATATCTTGACTTCATTCTATTTTAGGGCATCTCGAAGTAAATATGCCGTTTGTATATATTAATAATATTTTAAGAACCATAGTTTGTGTTGGTTTCACCCGAAAAATGTAAGTAGGTCAGAATAAAAGAGATGGATTCGTAAAAAAATTTCTTTTTTATGGCCCCCGTTTTCTTTGTCGAGTTTTGTGACTGTGGTCGGGGTGAGGGAGCTGGTATCGCAACAGACGCGCCAGGTGTTATATTGTCACACACCTTTTTCCAGATGCTCCTCCTCTGTCGACCCCTTGCGGAGAGAAAATGAGAACCTCAAAGGTAAGTCGCCCTCTTAGCTCCTCTCGACACAACGTGAGGCGGTTTTGAGCCAAAGCGGATGGAACGTCTCCCATGTGTAGTGCGAGCATATATATTATATATATATATATATATATATATATAATATATATATATACTATCTATATATATATATATATATAATTATATATATATATACATATTATATATAAAGCTTTTTGCATAGCATCACGTTTTATGCACTTCGTGATCAAGTTATACATATATATATATATATATATATATATATATATATATATATATATATATATATATATATATATATATATATATATATAGATACAGACGCAATTACATACATGCATACATAAATGCACACACACACACATATATGCATACATAGACACAAATATATATATATATATATATATATATATATATATATATATATATATATATATTATATATATATATATCTATATATATATATATATATATATATATAATATATGTGTGTGTGTACGTATGCATATATATATATGGGTGTGCGCATTCGTGTATCTATGTATGTGTTTGTGTGTGTATATTACTGTTCAATGCCAATAAATGTCGGTGTTACCTGAAAAGTAAAAGTAAAAAACTGTTTGGAAGGACTTGATTATTTCGTTAACCCTTATTGACTTGAATGTATTTTTTATAAGAGTTCTTTTGAAATTATGAACGCAGATCTCTCTCCTCTGCTATCCTGTTTGTTTTTTTGGGCTAAAGTATTTTGCTGAAAAGGGAGTGGAAAAGCTAGCCGCCCACACAAACGCTAACAGACACAAAGAGAGAGAGAGAGAGAGAGAGTGGATTTGTTAGTTCCATTGCACTAAGTAGGGCCGCAGTAAGCATTTACGCTCGGTAAAATTGTTTATTTACATCTGTGTAATAAAATAGGTAGGCTTTGTTTTTTTATAATATTTGATTGTAATGAATAGGAACTGCCATTGCGGGGAGTGAGAGAACATTTACCAAGTTAAAAAAAAGTAATTTTGTGTATAAATTGATGTATTTATTGCTGCATCTAATTATCGAAAGAAATCCGTATGTTCTGTCAATTGTTTTTCATGAATGTTTTCAACATATCTGCGGTTTCATGTGGAAAAATATTCTATCTATGTTCTTTTCGTGTGTTCAAACTTCTCTAGGCTGGATGTCCATCATTGGGAAACTCTGGATGTAGTCTGAGGGTTTCACTTTTCCCAAGGCAGACAATTGAGGTATTGTAATTGGCTTCAAGTTTTATTCCTCTTAATCTGCGTAGTAGAGTATTTTGTTACCTGTCCTCGAATCTTAGAATAATAATAATAATAATAATAATAATAATAATAATAATAATAATAATAATAATAATAATAATAATAATAATAATAATAATAATAATAAAACAGAGGCTTAAGGCCAAAGCACATAAGATCCAACGGTACATGAACAGGAATAAGGAATACCAACAGAACAAACTATTCGGAACCAACCAGAAAAGAATATACAGCCAACTAAGAGGGGAAGACAACCACCAAGAAATTCCTGAAGCCGAACCAAGTAAGAGACTCTGGGAAAACATATGGAGCAATCCGGTATCACACAACAAACATGCAACATGGCTCCAGGAAGTCAAGGAAGAAGAAACAAGGAGAATAAAACAAAGATTCACAGAGATCACGACAGACACAGTCAAACACCAACTAAAGAAAATGCCAAACTGGAAAGCCCCAGGTCCCGATGAAGTCCATGGATACTGGCTCAAAAACTTCAAGGCCCTACACCCACGAATAGGAGAACAACTCCAACATTGTATCTCAAATCACCATGCACCCAAATGGATGACCACAGGAAGAACATCCTTAGTACAAAAAGACAAGAGTAAGGGAAATGTAGCCAGTAACTACAGGCCTATCACCTGCCTACCAATAATGTGGAAGTTACTAACAGGTATCATCAGTGAAAGTCTATACAATTACCTAGAGGAGACAAACACCATCCCCCACCAACAGAAAGGCTGCAGAAGGAAGTGTACGGGTACAAAAGACCAGCTCCTGATAGACAAAATGGTAATGAAGAACAGTAGAAGAAGGAAAACCAACCTAAGCATGGCATGGATAGACTATAAGAAAGCCTTCGACATGATAACACACACATGGCTAATAGAATGCCTGAGAATATATGGGGCAGAGGAAAACACCATCAGCTTCCTCAAAAATACAATGCGCAACTGGAATACAATACTTACAAGCTCTGGAATAAGACTAGCAGAGGTTAATATCAGGAGAGGGATCTTCCAGGGCGACTCACTGTCCCCACTACTCTTCGTAGTAGCCATGATTCCCATGACAAAAGTACTACAGAAGATGGATGCCGGGTACCAACTCAAGAAAAGAGGCAACAGAATCAACCATCTGATGTTCATGGAAGACATCAAGCTGTATGGTAAGAGCATCAAGGAAATAGATACCCTAATCCAGACTGTAAGGATTGTATCTGCTGACATCAGGATGGAGTTTGGAATAGAAAAATGCGCGGTAGTCAACATACAAAAAGGCAAAGTAACGAGAACTGAAGGGATAAAGCTACCAGATGGGAGCAACATCAAACACATAGATGAGACAGGATACAAATACCTGGTGGGAATAATGGAAGGAGGAGATATAAAACACCAAGAGATGAAGGACACGATCAGGAAAGAATATATGCAGAGACTCAAGGTGATACTCAAGTCAAAACTCAACGCGGGAAATATGATAAAAGCCATGAACACATGGGCAGTGCCAGTAATCAGATACAGCGCAGGAATAGTGGAATGGACGAAGGCAGAACTCCGCAGCATAGATCAGAAAACCAGGAAACAAATGACAATACACAAAGCACTACACCCAACAGCAAATACGGACAGACTATACATAACACGAAAGGAAGGAGGGAGAGGACTACTAAGTATAGAGGACTGCGTCAACATCGAGAACAGAGCACTGGGGCAATATCTGAAAACCAGTGAAGACGAGTGGCTAAAGAGTGCATGGGAAGAAGGACTAATAAAAGTAGACGAAGACCTAGAAATATACAGAGACAGGAGAATGGCAGACAGAACAGAGGACTGGCACAACAAGCCAATGCACGGACAATACATGAGACAGACTTAAGAACTAGCCAGCGATGACACATGGCAATGGCTACAGAGGGGAGAGCTAAAGAAGGAAACTGAAGGAATGATAACAGCGGCACGAGATCAGGCCCTAAGAACCAGATATGTTCAAAGAACGATAGACGGAAATAACATCTCTCCCATATGTAGGAAGTGCAATACGAAAAATGAAACCATAAACCACATAGCAAGCGAATGCCCGGCACTTGCACAGAACCAGTACAAAAAGAGGCATGATTCAGTGGCAAAAGCCCTCCACTGGAGCCTGTGCAAGAAACATCAGCTACTATAAATACCACCCAGTCGAATTGGAGGACTGTGATAGAGCAAAAAAAAAAAAAAAAAAAAAAATAATAATAATAATAATATTATTATTATTATTATTATTATTATTATTATTATTATTATTATTATTATTATTATTATTATCATTTTGGTAGAAGACCCTTTTTTAGGCAAATACTGTTAAAAAGGATGGCAGAATTAAGCGAGTTGGTTTTATATATTGGTTTTTCTATTTTCCTTACAATTCGCTTCTCAGGCTCAGCGATGTTTCTGAGTAACTGGCCAATATTTATATAGGTAAGGAGAAACCAAACTTAAATATAACTCAAGAAACGTTTCTCCTTCCCACCGCCGCCCGGAGAGCAGCGAGCGACCCCCCGACGATGCCAGATAATCAGGAGCCCCCACAGGATGATACGATTCCTGCTACAGACGGAATTCCTGACGTTCATCCCCAGGCACACTACTGTGGCGCTCGCATGAGAGAATCCCCGAGACCTTCGAGGCGAGATCCACGGCTTCGCCCAAGACCGGCCCGACCAATGAGAATGCAACTCTAGATCCGTGCCGCTATAAATACCGTTCCACAAACTTTCTTGCTACAGTCTCTTCAACCGACTCGTCCGATGATGACCTACGAGGAGGCCGAAACGTCACGTGATACCAGCTATACCAGCACCAATACCAGCCCTTAAACCAAAGACGACCCTGGCCCGAACTGAACTACGCTTACGGAATAATACCGGCACTGACGACGACCCCTGCTTGACCTGGACCTGATATCCTGTTCTAATAAAAGATTCCTTCAGCATTTACAATTTTTTGAAAATTCCCAATATGAATATTGGCCAGTTACTCAGAAACATCGCTGAGCCTGAGAAGCGAATTGTTAAGAAAATAGAAAAAACAATATATAAAATCAACTCGCTTAATTCTGCCATCCTTTTTAGCAGTATTATTATTATTATTATTATTATTATTATTATTATTATTATTATTATTATTATTATTATTAATGGTTTTGTTGTTGATGGTGTTCTTGTTGTTGTAGCTGTTGTTAAAATGCAGCTTAACTAAACCAATGAATTACATGTCTTAACTCAATTACGGTTCGCATAAAGGATTTCTTATTTTCGTTTAAGTGAGGAGATATAAATAAACCAGTTAAGTGTTACAGAAATTGAAGAAGTGAACAAGAGCATAAACGTAAAAGATAGGAAGTTATGAAGCTGGAGAAAAATGGAGGCAGCAAAGTGTCACCTGTGGGACATAGTAAGCCCCAATTCCTGACAGGAAAGTTTACCTGGATTGTTATAAAACTGAATCATGGGGGAATTTGAGTGATTTTATCAGAAATGGGGAAGAGTCAAAAGATCTCATGTTACCACTTTTATCACAATGTCATGTGGAATTGACAAAAACCAATGAAAATATTTGTTCATTTAAAACTATAAGATGCCAATATCATGTGTTTCTGGATTTGCTTAACAAATGATAATATTTTGAACTACATACTTCTCAATATATATATATCTATATATATATATATATATAGTATATATATATATATTTTAATATATATATAGATATATATATATATATATATATATAATATATTATATATACGTTGTAACGGTCCTTTTCCTCCGTTACTACAAATTAAATAACTTTCTTACCAAACTCTGTTCACAACAAGAAACTAAGTCCACAATCAGTGGAATAGCTCTCAAATATTATCAAAGTGCAAAAATTAATTCATGGGGGAAAACGAAACACCACAAAAATACTTAAATTTAATACAAAAATATCTAGACAGAAGTTATTCCTGAACCTCGGAATACATATATTATTGAAAACCAATCACCCTGAATTATTTATGAAACAACACACTTACCCAATTAAGATAGGAAAAAGCAAAGATACATCCACAAAGAGAAGGGGGTTCAGACAGGAGAAGGCATACGGAAAGCAAGAATAACCTGTCAAATACAAACTAAACCCTAGCGGTGGTTTCCCTCCTCTTAAATACTGGAGCTGTGGCCGTGATCTCCTTAATTATATATAGGTATTTCTGTCCTCCGTAACACTGGAGTTATAGCCGTGATCTTTACAATTACTTATATGCCTCTGCGTCCAGAGACAAAAGTGAAGTGACAAAGTGATATTCCACAGGATTCACACATCAGCGATCCTACGTCCTCGAGGATGATCCTCCAAAAAACCCGGGACGTCCAAATCAAACCAGAGCCAAGGGCATCACAAAGATCGCCTGAACATTCCAAAAATATTAATCACTTATACCTTGGCTAAGTGAGAGCCCCTCGACATTTACTGAGCCGAAGGTGAGGCAGGATGAAGCGTAAATCCTTCAAGAATAATCATAAATCCAAGTAGGCGATACGTAGCAAATCCAAGTCACCAGGAGTAATAAGGCTCAGAGATCAACTGACTCCTTCAGACCAAACAATCTCCGACACAGCCACGGTGACAGCACCCCTCGCTCACAAATATATGGAAAGACAGAATGGTCATTAGTGGCAATTACCAAACAAGACAAACCACCGGGGAGGAGGAAAACAAACTAAATGGATAACAATAAAATTCATATACATAACAAAAACCAGAATAATAAAATAGCTAAGAATAAAATATCACAACAAAGTGACAACGTATATATATATTTTTTGCTTGGCTTTGGGGCGTAATTCACGAATTCCTTTTGATATTGAACAAATGTCATTTTATGATACCATTTTAGTATTCCCTTTTAATTTCAGTAGCATCCAATAGTTTTTATTAGTTTTCTGTAATAGAAAGCCTTTGATATGTCTATTTGTCTGTCCCTCCTCACTTTTCCTGTCCGACATCAGATCTTAAAAACTACCGAAGCTAGAGGGCTGCAAATTGTAATGTTGAGCATCCACACTCCAGTTATCAAATATACCAAATTACAGATCTCTATTTGATTTAAGGTTAAAATTAGTCATGATCATGCGTCTGGCATCGGGCCATGTTGAAAATTTCATTGGCCGCGGCTGAGAGTTTCACGGGCCATGGGTGAGAATTTTATAAACCATTATACGCTGTACAGAGAATGCGATTGTGCCGAAGAAACTTCAGTGCATTTTTTACTTGTTTAGGTTATCGTGGAAGTACACTGACTCAATTACCATAGTTGTTGATGCCGTTTTACTCGTATCGTTGACTCTGTTGAGATCTTTGGCGTTTCATGTTTGAGCTCTTTTAACGTTCATTGTCGGTGTGAATATAATTT
The DNA here is from genome assembly GCF_015104395.2 of Macrobrachium nipponense. Taxonomy (NCBI): domain Eukaryota; kingdom Metazoa; phylum Arthropoda; class Malacostraca; order Decapoda; family Palaemonidae; genus Macrobrachium; species Macrobrachium nipponense. The sequence continues at coordinate 40,523,838 of NC_087207.1, read as the reverse complement.
TTTGCCTTCTGTGTTTCATTAATGTCATTGTGTTTTTCTTATGCCTTCTGTGAATAAAGGATCGTAAACTGGTTAATATACATAATGAACAAACTATCGTACTGATGAATGAGACACTTTTAATACTCAAGACTGTCTTAAGAAAAAATAAGGGAAAGACGAAAGAAAAATGATGGACTAACTTAACATAGGGACATAAATATGCACAGAGAGAGAGAGAGAGAGAGAGAGAGAGAGCGATCATAATACCGTTAAAAAAGCTTGAACGTTAATTAAGCAAGCCAGCGTTCCCCTCTCTTTGACACGCATAGTTAAGTTTACATGTTATCGCTCAAGGGAACATTTTATAAGCATATTTTGTTCCTTTTCATGAAAGAAGGACAAGTCACCTCAAATTTCCAAGCGAACTGCAAGCCTTGGGTTGTCATAGATTTACTATTTAACCTTTTTAATTCGTGTTTATTAAATAGAAATTTCAAGACTCCTGCCTCTTACGTTTTTTATTGAGTGTTGTGAAACTGAAAAATAGAGCATTTAAAATGTAAATGACTCATTTATTAGTATGAGATAGATAGAGAGAGTTGCGTGGCGTGTTGTTTTGTGTTATTTTATGTAAAAGAAAATTCTATCTTGACCTAATCTATTTTTTAATCTTGTTTGTCTGAATTATTCCCAAACCACTCCCTAATCTTGCATGATGATTTGCTCATATTTAGTCACACTGTCCCTCGTTTTTCCATTAACCCTCCGAACGTTTTAATTTCATAATACAAATAGCCATGGATCACGTCTCGAAAGGTCATTAACTACTGAGTAAGTTTTCATAGAATAGAGCACGAAAATATAACAGTGAGTAATGTTCGTCTAACAGAAATCTCTTTTTAATTGAGATGACAGAAATTTTAAAGATTTCCCACATTTGTGAATATAAAAAAAATGTTTTGTTGCTCAAGCATAATAGTGCTAGGGATAACTGAATAGTACTGAGATTCATTGCTAACATAACCCCATTGTCTGTATTCTTATGATTATTAATCTGTCACACAGCATTACACTCTCCTGTGTTTGACAAGCTTTTACAATATTTCGACCGCCATCATACAAGGATGATATGCTTGTAAAATTCTATCTGTTTTTACCATTTTAGTTGGGATCAGCTATCCAGACCTATTATGTCCTATGAAATAGCATACGGAAGGGATAGGATCAATCTGTATAATTCAATTACTCACTCTGAAAGCCTGAGTTCCATAAATGGAACGAATGACTAAGTTGTGAAGTGAAAAAATGAATTCATCTGCGCTTTTGTGAGTAAATATTTTCCACTTTAACTAATGAAAGAAATATAGAGAGTGAATAGAGAACATTAGTGACAAATTCAAGACGAAAGATGGCGAGCATTTTATTATTCACGCTTTCTTTCTTTCTGTAATATATATATATATATATATTATATATATATATATAATAATATATATAATATCTATATATATATAATATATTACACTATATATATATATATATATATATATATATATATATATTATATATACTATATATCATATATATATATATATATATATATATATATTATATATATATACATATATATAATATGTTACGAGATAAGAATCTCGTATTTATTTGGTATGCGTGAAACCAAAGCGGTAGGCAAACTGATACACACACAATCTCTCTCTCTCTCTCTCTCTCTCTCTCTCTCTCTCTCTCTCTCTCTCTCTCTCTAAGCGACAGCTGGCATAGCCTTCGTTCTCTCTTTCTCTCTCTTGACTCGTAACCTCTCTCTCTCTCTCTCTCTCTCTCTCTCTCTCTCTCTCTCTCTCGACTCGTAACCTCTCTCTCTCTCTCTCCATTCTAACAGGTCATCAAATGACATGGAAAAATATAATATTTATTTAACAATGGAAAGATAATAACTCAAGTCTCACAGACAAATTAACTTAGTTGAACCCCCAATATGTAAATGTCTTAATCAGTAACTAGTCACACCAATATCTTCCATATGGGACTCTCTGTCCCCCCTAAGACTCTCAGTCCCCTTGCCTTAACACTTAGTTCCCTTGCCAGAATCATCATCTGTTACAAAGACAGGAGAACACACAGTTAAATATACGCACTTGTAAAGACAAAATCAATAGACTAAATGAAATATGACATCTATACAAGGCAATAAACAAAACATTCCTTTGACTAAGGTAATATAACACTTACCCATCTCCAGCCCAGAAATCACACACAGATAATCAAAAACTTTCGCAGCGCAATTCCCAGCATTCTGCCTTTCTCTCACGGACGTTTCTGAAAGTCTCCCCCATAGACTTGTCTAAAGATGCCATTATCAAAGGAAGAAGCGCATGCGTGCATATGAATGCACACTTCGTGAACGCCCCATGTAACTGGTCGCAGCCAGTTCTTCAAAGGCACTTGAACGAGATCCCATGATCTCACACATAGCTACAGAACGAACGTTGACCCGCTTTACTATGCATTTTCATATCACGCCATCCCAGAAATAACTTATCAGCTTTCTCAGGTCGTTGCTTCGGTTCTGTTCTATGCAGTCACAGCACATTACATTGATATATTAAATATATTATTAATTATTTATCTCACACACACATATATATATATAGTATATATATTATATCTATATATATATATATATATATAAATTAATAATATACACACACACAAACACACACACATACAGTAAACAAACTAGATATTTATAATACTAAATCCATATGATAGGGGTTTTTTTACCCTACTGTACACAGTGTCATTAATTATTCAGACGCAATGAATAAATTAGAGGGAGAATTTGATTTAATGAGAAACTCTCATGATTTAATTATCTCTGATCACGTTCCTCGATACCCCCTCCACGTGTTTGGGGACGAAAACACCAGAGCTACAAAATGAGGGAGAAGAATCCTCTTATGTTTTAGTCACACTTAGTTTGAAGGCGCTGTAATTCCAAGTCCGCCTGTTTTATGCGCTTCATCAAAAACATTTCATGTCTTACTTGAATAGAGTATAATGAAAACAGAGTTCGTCTCAAATTAAGTACATACAGCGCCTGCTTTTTTCAGTAGTCTGGTTCATTCTCTCTTGACCTCATTATCCATCTCTCTCTCTCTCTCTCTCTCTCTCTCGTCTCTCTCTCTGTCTCTCTCTAGTTTTTACTGTCATAGTCAACGGACGGGCGTTTCCCTAAGTCTTGTTTACCAGCTCTATTGTGGTTGTTTGGCGATTAATACTCTTTGCGGCACCTTTATACAGACATAAAATCATACATATAGATATTATATATACAGACATACAGACACGCGCACGCGCGCAATGTTTTTTTTTACTGTAACACAACAGTATAATATGAAGATAAAAGGCCCATGAAACACTTATTTTAAGGCAATGCCACGGAGAACTGCCAAGATCTTACGGTCTCATCAACAATTTACTCTAATAAAGGGTCATTAAGATCTAGGGAGTTCTCGTTTTTCATTTTCCTCCGTGGCAATGCTTATCTCTATACGTGGCATTACGTTTTATATATTTCGTGATCAAGCTATTCATATATATATATATATATATTATATATATATATATATATATATATATATATATATATATATATATACATATATATATATATATATATATATATATATATATATATATATATATATATATGTTTGTGTGTGTGTGTGTGCGTGCGCGCGCGCGCGCTTTTAATTGCACGACGGAATGATTACTGATTGATTAACTTTAACACAAGCCTTACCTGTAGCAGAATCAAATGCCAAGATTTGAGCTGAAAGCTGATTTCAAACTGGGCAATATCAAGATGAACTCTGGGAGTTAGCTTAATTAGTTGTATTTACAATAGTATTTATATCAGAGATAATACTAAGTGAAATGGGGTATGTAACAAGATTACAAATGCAAACAAAGATCTTGTAGTAGTTTAATGTCGGGCAAACAGAGGGTGTTGTAGGATTAGTTCCTTGAAGGCAGTCCGGAAGGAAAGGGAGAGACGCGAGTCTTTTCTAATTTGTTGTGATTGGAAAGTTATAAGATAAAATTGTGACCTGAGATGACATGAAAGGGGGACCCTTCTTACACACCCACAGACACACACGCACACACACACACACACACACACATATATATATATATATATATATATATATATATATATATATATATATATACATATATTATAATATATATATATATATATATATATATGTATATATATATATATATTCATGTGTGTGTACATTACTTTTGTGTATGTAACATATGATGACCATTAGTTATTTCCACTTCTCACAACTGTGGTTTGGATTTAGATCTCCATTACAAGACATTCTGTTTGTCGCAGCTTTCATTAGCTATATTAACTTTGTAGCGTCAGTTGTTTTGGAGGAATGGACGACGGAAGGGAATTTGCATAACGTGGTAAGGAAAGGTCGGAACTCCTTATATTATCCTTTATTAATTTCATTTTATTTAAAATCTTTCTTTCATAAAGGACGTATTTTCCTTTAAAAAAAAATGTTTTCACCACTTTAAAAGGTCATCCGGAGACGATCGAAAAATTTCCAAATAATTTCACGCGTTCTCCTTTACCAAGGACAGGTAGAATATTCATTGACAAATAAATTTTACCATTGGTATTCAAAGGGCCGCGAACGAACAGTTAAATGGTAGCATTACTTTCATAGAGATATAATAAATAAATTCCATGAGATATCTATGGTTACGTTCCGTAGATAAATGCTTACAGTTTAAACAACTTGACTGTTACCGTGAGGAAAAATAAAGTCTCCCTATTATGATTATTCAAATGTGAAACGGGTGCTTTCCGTTCCCGTGTTGGTCATAGCAAGACCGAGTATTGATAAACTCAGTGGCTAAAGCTTATGTATAGACCTCAGTCATCATTTTGCATTTTCTGTATTTGCACTGACTTAATATTCATAAAGACTTTGATGAAAGTGTATTTCCTGTCATCAAAGCTTCACACTATTTTCTTGTAACTTACATTCAGCTGACGCACTGCATGACATGTTTGTTATGGTCAGCCTTACACCGTCTATTTCTCTCAGTATCCATTCATACAACTCTTTATCTCTCACACTTTGTCCCCTCTCTCATTCTCTCTCGATTTCTTGATTGCTGGTCTTTCTCTAAAATCGAATTCTTGTCGGAAAGCCTACCAGTACAAAAGAAAGGACTTTTATGAGGAATCGTCCCCTATATTCGCAAAAGAAAAAAAAAAGAAAAACTAATAAGCTACTTTCAGTTGCACACTAACCTCTTGGGCTGTCTGTCAGTGCATATATATATATATATATATATATATATATATATATATATATATATATATATATAAATCTTCTTGCCGTGACGAGGATGTTCATAATAGCTATCTAGAGAAGAGTGTCCGTCATTTCCCTGGTGATGGAACAATCTCTGGAAATGACAACATAAGACATCTTGATTGCATTTATGATGAAGCCAGACAATTAAGGGAAGAAATGCGTTAACATAAAACAAAAGGTATAGGAGACGATCAAATACTCATACATCTTTTTTTTCTCACACGGAGCTTGTGGTAATAAAGTTCGTCATTAAAGAAATGAGTAGAAAATCCAGAGTACGGGTAATTAATATCAGCTGAGCACCCTTCTCTCATCAGTAATGCCTCGACAAATGGGCTGGAATATGTGCTGCTCTTAGCAGTTGCTCAAATATTTCAGGTGCCACAGTTTTCTTTCCCCGCCTGAACACCAGAAAACCTGTTTTTTCAAGTTTCGGGCTCTGCCATATACTCTGTGCTGTGGCGTTTCAAAGGAGAGGGCCTTAATTCAACCCCCTGAGAGTATATGTTAATAACCCATAGGTAGTCACAATCTTCGGTATGCTTCAGGGTACATACAACCACAATTTGCTTTCATTAATGTTTGATTATATATTTATTATTCATTTTAATATATTTATTTATATTTAGCTTATCAACATTCATTTCAACTTATTTGATCTTAATTCACTTAAGTTCTTTTGGGTGAGTGGATGCAAACTCCTAAAGTTCAGTTATTATGGAATGTTTGCACAGTCAGCAATCATACTGAGATTCTGTCCACTGGGCCACCAGTCGGACAGCATTTATGGAGTGACTGACTGGTTTGGTATTAAGAATCGGTGGCGTAATTACCACGAACACTGACACTGAAAATACCTATGTCCTTTAACAAGAACAAATGATTGCAAAATTATTTTCATCTGAAGAGGACGCTTGAACACATGACTCTACTGATAATGAGGAGTTTTATCCTTCCTGTAAAAATTGCCTTAATACTCTACCCATTTTTAATTATTCTCTCTTAGACTTATCAGAAATTTGGAACCGACCAGCGAGTGGTGTAGTCAGTTGGGGTGTGAAGCTGCAATGCAGCAAAAATGACTTTACTGATTAATCTGACGTATTTCTTCTTCAAGATTCCTTTTGTAAAGAAGCAGCTTCAGACCACAACTGGCTGTACAAATACACATTGCATAAATACACACACACTTACATACATATATATATATATTATATATAATGCAAAAAGTTGCTGAGAACGATTTATTGACTTACTAATTGTTTAATGAAATTGTGTTGAATGAATTTAAAATTTCCAATTGTATTGATTTGCTGTTTGTGCTGACTAATGTAATTTCCAACTTGTTCTAAAGATAATGCATGTCCGTTAGCAGATGCAAATTATTTTGACAGTAGTGGCAAGTTCTCGTTTTTTTTTTTTTTTTAAGACATTTCAAATCTTTAATGAAAATCAAGGCAATATTTACATTAGCGTACCATTCTTTACAGACGCAGCAGTATAAAAGTTCTTGTAAAATAATCCAAAGAATGTTATTGTATTTGAAATGTTAACTAGCAGGAAGTGATTGTAATTAAGTTTTTATATCAGTCAACGCTGAAAGTGTGCTTACATTTTCGAAGATATTTTCACTTGCTGTCTATTAAAAGAACAAATTTGGTCATGCAAATGTTTACGCAAGAATTACTTAGAATTCTTGCGGAAGTGTGTAAAAGTTGTGTCACTTTCTGGTACAAACTTCCATGCAAGAACAGCCTTAAGCACTGTAATTATGATTAAAGTTGGCAGCGTTGCAAGCTCAAGTTTACTCTCCTTGACCTACTTTTGACAGCTACAATTAACGGAAAGTTAGAGTGGTCTGATGAAGATGAAAGATTCATGACTAAGCTCTAGCTGTGTGAGGAATAAGTGGACAAAATATTTCAGTACAGAATGTCATGGTTAAAGCACTTTAATGTAGATGCCTTTGAAGTTGGGCAAGTGAGAGACACTGTTTGAGATGGTAGTTTGGAAATTTAGATGATAACGAAGCTGAGAGCTTTTATGAACTATTGAAGGTAGTGTATACGCTTTTGAAAACTGAGGAATACTGGCATCGAATTTGATTTGAAGTAGGTCAGTTTAAATGATATTGGAGTTCAGCAATTGTTATGTAAATGAAATTAATTAATGCTAACGCCACTGAAAATGTCAGCGTCGATGCTGTTAAAGTTGGTCCATTGTCAAGTGATATCGAAAATGACCAGTGTAGGCAGGAATATAGAATTTTGGCACAAGGGCAAGCGCTGGTACCAATGAGGTCGTTCAACGCTGAACGGGAAAGTGATACTAGTAAGGTGGTAAGGTTTTAAAAGAGTAACAGGAGGAAAACCTCGCAGTTCCAGTGTGACACAATTGTTATGAGGGAATGGAAAGTAAGACAGAATAAAAAAGAAGATCAACAGAGGTACAATAAAAGGAATGAAAGCTATGGGTTGAAGGGACGCTGCAGAGAACCTTAAGGTGCACTGACGGCAGTAACCCCCCACCCCCCCCTCCCCCCACTCTACGGGGATGACTAATGTAGACGGTATTGAGGAAAGGCAAGATGCGATGTTGATCAACGGGTATTTGAATTGTGCTGTCTTTAGAAATTCGTGATCTAAGAAGTTTTTGAAGTCCGTTTAAGAGAGAGAGAGAGAGAGAGAGAGAACAAAAGTCGCTGTATGGAAGAAGCCTTTCTGGATAATTTTGTTTTGCTAGAATTTACAAATAAAAGATAAACTAAAATATATCAAGAGTGACCAAGAACCACGGTTATCTATGCTGGTGCTTGTTAGAGGGTCTCTCTTGAACTGTTTTTCCAGGGTTTATCTGGCTCAGAGATGGATGAAGTTATAGAGGATCCCAGAATAACTGGCCTTGCAGTCAAGAAGTCTTATGGTAATCTTTTATATAGGCCACATTCATATGCCATCGCTTTAAATAGTGTAAAAAGAAAGATAGGTCAGAGAGGTAATACGTGCTACTTTTGTAGGAATCCTTTCTAAGATCAAGAACCCTGTGCATACAGACGCATTTGGCTCCAAATCTGATGCTGGCATTAGTTTTGGAATCGATACCTCTTATGCTGAAGTGCTTTTGATTTTTAAGCAGCATTTGGTCTAAATTCCCTGCTGGGCTATATCCAATATAAGTGGGATTATAGGAATTTCAAGAGGATTTTTATTCAGTCCTTTGTATTCGTATTTTTAGTCTCCAACAGTCTGATTGTTTGTCCGTACTTTCCCCCTATCAAATCCTATACATTGCGATTCCTACCACTACGTATCAGTCCTTCGTAAATGACTTAAAAAATAGTCGAAATCGGTCAGGACCTACACCCAGTATATTATGTGGTGAAGATTGATACTTGAAATCACGTGTTAATGTATTTATAATAATTCGTATAAAATCTCGTGTTAATGCAATTATAATCAATCGTGTATATATATATATATATATTATATATATCTATATATATATTATATATATAATAGTTCTATTATATATATATATATGTGTGTGTGTGTGTGTGTGTGTGTGTGTGTGTGTGTGTGTGCGTGCGTGAGTTTGTGTGTATAATGATTATTTCCATCATACGCCTTTTTCCTTTGTAGGTAGGGCGATACCAAATGGGTATATCCTGTATGTTTCGCAGAAAACCTTTAATGGTAAGGTTCTAGCCCAACACTTGTTTTCTTGACGTCAGCTTTCGCCGCTAACTATTTGCATCTGGTAAACTGTGGCGGTTGGCCGAAAGAGATCCACAGACTTTGTATCCGTTCTCAAGCTTTGTCCACACTAACGACTTACTGATAGTCCTAACCAGTGTTTCATACGATTATCAGGCCTTTGCCCAAAATTCGTTCTCCACTCGGTCGTTGACTTTTCAGATTTTTTTTTCTTTTTTATAAGAGGAGAGGAAAAACCGAATTAATGCAATGAATTTTTTGTTATTTCTGACCGGCATGCTATTTATTCTGTTTTTGACATTCAAAACAATTTTCATTTTCTTAGAATAAAAAGTTATTGCAGAAAATATAATGATTTGAAACATAGGATTGGAATTCCCCACCCGTATACAGATATGCAAACATGTAAACACCCACTCTCACACACTTTTTTTTTTTTTTAAGCATAAAGGCATTTTCAAGGTTTATGAAGCTGTTGACTATGGGGAGAGAATGATACTACGAATATTGTTCACCGTCGGACATTTTTGCTTTTGCTATTTATATAACTACTACAACCTTTAAGAGTAGCATACACTGTTATCGCTACCTATTTGGTCAATATGCGCCAAAGATTTATATAAATGAATAGTGATAAAATTGCTGAAAAGTCAGACTCTGTCACAGAAATACAAAGAGAGTTTATTGAATCTTCCTTTCCTTGCATACAGATTTTGAAACTAATATTTTATTATAATGGAATTTTTTCTTTATCTAAGTGAAGTCTTCATTTCACGTGAAGTCGACACGGCACTGGTTCCATGAAATATCTTTGGCAACTAATGATAGGCAGGTGGCTCGAACAGCATTTGCTTGGTTAGCTGAGTCCAGGGCTCTTATTCAGACAACACTTGATCGCTTTATGAACAAAGAGTCCGAGGCTTAGTTGAAACCAGCGCCCACCACCAACTTCTCTCTCTCTCTCTCTCTCTCTCTCTCTCTCTCTCGTTCTTTCTCTCTCTCCCCAAATGGAGAGACCAATGGGACCGCAAAGCTATGCCTTTTTCTTACCCAGACCCAAAGATTATATGTAAATGGAAGCAATGAAGTTGCTGCTTGAGGAATGAAAGACTAGGAACTTGGGAAAACAAAGTAAGAAAGAGAGTTCCGAGTCTTGTTTGGTGTGATGCGCAATTTACGGGAAACGAACCCGGAGGCCTTTTCGATGGATGACAGGAAAAGGGCTTTCATGCTGTACTCTCCCCAAACCTGCCATTGACGCTCCCACGGAGCAATTTGAGCGGCGGTATCAGTGCGTAATGCTTTGGCTTCCAGTTCGTAATTACAGGTTTCTGCTTGAGTGCTCACCTTTGGTGTCTCTATACCGGTGTAAATTGAAATGAAACTCAACCATTCAACCATGTGTTTTCAAAAATTAACGCTAACCATACTCTCATTATGATGGGGTTGGCTAAATGAAAAAAAAATATGGGGTTGGTTGAATAAGAAAATATGATTGGGTTGGCCAAATTAGAACATATGATGGGGTTGGCTAAATTAGAAAAAATGAAGGGGTTGGCTAAATTACAAAACATGATGGGGTTGGCTAAATTAGAAAATATGAAGGGTTGGTTAAATTACAAAAAAATGACGGGATTGCTTAATGAAACCTTTGAAACTAGGTGGTATCAGTGACAGTAGTCCTCATAGGTCTACTGGTGAATGAAAGAGCAATCTCAGTTATCGGAACGGAGTTTGTTCTTGAACAAAAAAGATAGGAACGGCAGATTTTGTTAGAAAGGAATTTAGAATTTTCCCCTAAAAAATTTGTACAGAAAAAATTAAGTTGATTGCAGGGCAGCATGATATTCAAGGTGGCCTTCATATAGACCAGGGAATTCGTGTTTTGTCTTGGCACTTGAATGCCTGGTGTCGTATGGAACCTGTTGTTTATGATGCTAAGAATTAACTCGTCGAGGCCCAGTCGTTTCAGTCATATAATGGCACTTTCAGCATGCTGTGATCATCCACGTCTATGATTGGTCAACAGATACAGAATGGGCTTAATAAATGGCATACGGCTTGTCTGTTCTCTCCCAGAATATAAATAAGAGCTCTTAATACGGTTTAAGGTCTCTCATTTATTGTTTATGGGGCATAGCGTTTTTTTTTTCCTTTGCTTGTTACAGATTCGATAATTTTTTCATTCCGAAAAAAAAATTACGTAGATCCATTAATTTCTCAACAGCTGAGATTTGTTTCTCTATTAATCAATAGCTTTATAAGGTTTACAAAAAGCGAGCTATTCTTGTATTATAGCCGGCAAAGTCGGCTATTGATTCAAGCTCGAAAGTTCTGGTCTGTGACCACTTATCTTTATGATTGTGAAACACCTTCCCATATTCTTGTAACTCTTTTGTTCCTCATTTGTTGGTTGATTTGCTGTATTTATCTGGTTCTATTTGCACAGACAAAGAAATTTATAATCACGTAACGGGTTTTGTAGAGAAACAGACAATTTAGGCTATCTCGTGAAAGTGAATCTTGGCTCACTACGAGTGATTTGTGAATCTACAGTCGGTCATCCACAGGTATTACGTGTTTCTTTGCACAGTGTTGGAATGCTAGAAAGAAGGGTTTCCTGAGCGTGAATAATTCATGGGTTTTAGGAGTCTGCAATTTTGATCGAATACAGTGTCATAGTTCATATGCTTTGCTGGCGACTTTTGGGAAATATATTTTATAGACTTCAGTAGAGCACATCTGAGTGTCTTATGATAATTTCTGTTTGAACACCTTGTCAGACATGCGACGCTAAGGAAAGAACAGATATTTGACCTCTGAGCATTGTCCTTGTCAACCAAGTCCTACACCACTGTACGTCAACCAACAAAACACAAGTTTGACGTGCATTGCCCTTTAGTTATTCACTATGCTTCCTTTGGGGCCACAGCAGTTTAATTAAGAATAAACAGTGGAGCATTGATTTTTATATTAAATCCTATGAATCCTACTTCGCAAATGCCAAGTGATACGGGAAGTAGCCGAAAGTGTGATCAGACAGTTTAGAGGGACCGTGTTTTATATAATGGCTGGAAGACATGGTTGTGCGTTTAATACTCAGAACACTTACGCTTTTTTTATGCTAATCATAACTCTCTCTCTCTCTCTCTCTCTCTCTCTCTCTCTCTCTCCGAATGTAAAAATACAGGAAAAATGTAAAATATTAAAGAAAAATTTTATCGATGACCTTCCATTTCGACGAAACAGACGTTCATTATGATATCAGTGTAAATCTGAATTGGCAACTGAAGCCCCATTGCATGCATTCTTATGGACGCCATTTTTGAAATGAGCGTTCGAGTGTGGAGCCATGACAGTAATCCAAGTTCAAACAATGTGTCAAACATTAGCGCTAAATATAATAGAGACTGTTCTGAAACAGCCTTTTAACAGACCTTCATAGGTTTTTCTATCACTTCCAGATCTTGTTTTATCTTTCATTACTTTTTCATAATGTAAACAAAGTGCCTCATAATTCTGCCACACTGCTGACACTGTTCGAAATGAGCTGGCTACCCACCTGGTGCCTAAAACACGGCCTATTTAGCAAATATGTTGCTCTAGCCGAGAGGCACATTCAGATAATTCTTTTTTATTCAGAGGTGATCTACAGTAGACCGAGTATAATTTGTCCATAAATACTTGAAAATTCTTAATGTTATACTAATATTTTCCTGTTCTCACATCACACCATCCGCTTACGGGGGTGCCGGAGCGCCGCTCGGCGAGCTCTGGCAGCACTGTACCCACGATTTTCGGTCTTAGGCTACGTCTCGTTCGTTAAGCTGGAAACTCTAAGAGGGAAATTGCTTTTAATTTACTTCTCTAGCAGAATGAGGGTGGTCAGTCTTTCCGATTGTCACTCATTGTTTGTTTCATCGTTTTTCTGAAAGAGGCAGAGAGAGAGAGAGAGCGAGAGAGAGAGAGAGAGAGATCATAAAAATTTATGAATGTCGATGTAGTCATAGAAGT
>NC_087207.1:40495405-40510200 GCF_015104395.2 Macrobrachium nipponense | reverse complement strand
TAAAGTCTTTGCAACTATCTGCATTTCTTAAATAAATAGGTGTGCGAAATGTAATTGAGTAATACGTTTTATATATGTATTTGTAGCTTGTGATTACAATTTTTTTTTGAAATATTAAAATTGTATTGTATTTGAATATTGTTTCCCCATCTTGTAATTGAAGTTGTAAACTAATTCGATAACAAGTCAGGTAATTATGATTCTAATTATTGTAATAGGCATAAAGCAAACGTAATTAATCTCCTAACCTGCTTAATGCTTATATTAACATAAGATATGCGACAGTAGCTACTTCATACAAATGGATGAGTCAATAAAAATAACGGGAACAAAAAAGTGTTAATGTATAACATGGGAGAAAACTGATTAAGAAATTCAGTGATTTTTCCACTGCACTTCGGCTTCTCTCGGGGCACCTGTGAATTGTTCAATATTTAATAAATCGACTTTATCTTTCTCGGGATCTATGGGATTCATGTCTGCACCCTTATTTGGCCAGTCAACCAATTCAAATCCTCTCGATCTAGAAACCATTCCTGGACTATTCTGGCCGTATGGATGGGGCAGCCGTCATGAATGAAAATGACAGGGATAATTCCGCTGGTGAAGTGAAGGGAGTAAGAAATCCTGAAGAATTTTAAGGTATTTTCCACTGGGGAAACCCTTCAGTCTTGGTGATATCACATATACCATGTAAGGAAATCCAGGCCCACACATTTACGGTTACAAGCCACTCCTGGCAACTTCGTAAATGTTTCCTCGGTGGTATCTGAAGGAAAACAATCTGAATTTTTTACAATTTACGCGTTGCTTTCCGTAACTGGGAAAATAATGATATATCGTTTGGGGAAATGTGATGCTAAGTAACAACCACTGCATTAAAGATAATGTTTATTCATCTATGATGATTAATACTTATTACAAGTTTGCCTCCTCCAACCTCTTATACACTAAAACAGCCCGAAAGCAGATTAATGGAATTCACGTTAAGAGAGGAACACCACCACCTTTAGTGTTTCAAACAGACAATTAACAATTTATCATTATGAAGACATACAGAATTTTAAACGTTATCAATGACAGTAATGACCTGAGATGTTGCAATGCCAATCAATCACTCAGTCCCAGTAATCGTGTGATTTAATATATCACTTTGTTCAGTGATAACGATATCACTGCTACAGCACCCCTATTACACGCTAACAAGTTTGTCACCCAATCATGGCTAGACTGAGGTGTTGTATAAATTTTGATAGGTTATCTGTCCTCTGCTAGTAGTATTCGTTATAGTCTCCAAATGAACAGCAACATATGGTTCTCCTGGCGCAGATCGTCGCTCTACGAGAAAGTGGGCTTCATACGTGCTGTTGCACAGCGTCTTGGACGTCTCCCCTGCAGCAGTAAAAAATAAAATGGAAAAGGAGGCATGCTTAGACTGGGAAATTGACCGACTTTGGATAGCATTTATTCATTTATTATTAATTTTTTTAAAACAATAAACCTTACAAACCGCAAAATCATGAAACCTAAATTATAGTTGCCTTGGTCCTGTTGAACTCTAATAGTGATTCTTTCTCTTTACTTCCCAGAATACCAAATAGCGTTCCCATCAAGTAAACAGGCTATAATTAATCTTGATTATCTAGGTATCTGCATGTTAATTACGTATTTCAGTTCGAAGACCTCCACCACGAAAGACCACCCCCGTTAGGATAACGACGACATTCGACGAGCAGCATAAGAAGATGCTTTTACCAATACTATTGCTATTCGTGAACGTCTGGCATTAAATGTTTCGGCTATGACGGTGCGAAGACGTCTGTCTGGATGAGGCAGGATTACCTCATAGAATTCCTGCCAAGAAGGAATTTCTCGCCGAACGGCATCGTGCTGATAGGCTTGCCTTTGTTCAACAATTTGTGGAGGAGCATATGGAATTTTGGTCTCGAGTTGTATGCAGGTGACGAAAGGTCTTTTACTAGCAGAAGTCACGGCAGAATACATAACCGAAGACCGAGTAATATAAGGTGAGTTTCTATAACTCATTAATAAAACAGTCAGACTATAATAATTATAAGCAAGGGTAATATTATAATCAAAAGATAATAATTTTGTCAATAACCATGGATTTTCCACTAATTGAATTATATTGCCACGAGAAGTGTGAAAATAAAAATTCTTCATTGAAAACCCCCCATTAGTTCTACTATGGCCAGCTTTCAGGCATTAATCAAATGCATTATTAATGTTATGAATAATCACGTAGGCAAATTTATAATATAGAGTACAGCCTGTTTACTGAATTAAAGAATATCATATCATAACGGACTGTTGCAGATTAAAGTTAATGCTATTATAAGTATTAATCCTTGTAGATTAATAACATTCTTAACTTATTCCAAGGGTTGTTACTTAGCATTTTATTTCCCAAAACGATATAGTATTTTTTTCCCTATTACGAAAAGCAAAGCGTAAATTGTTAAAAATTAGATTTTTTCCCTTCAGATACTACAGAGGAAATTTACGAGGTGACCAGGAATAGGCACGTCACAGTAAACGTTTGGGGCTGGATCTTCTTACATTATATGGATGATATCACCAGGATTGAGTGGAGGTTCACTGGTGAAAAATACATTGAAATTCTTCGGGATTTCTAACTTCCTTCACATCAACAGCGGAATTATTCCTCCCCACCTGCTCCTGTCATTTTCATTCACGAACCGCTGCCCCATTCATACGGCCAGAATAGTCCAGGAATGGCTTCAAGGTCGAGAGGATCTGCAGTTGCTTGACTGGCCAAGTAAGGATACAGACATGAACCTCACTGAGAATATTTAGGCTAATTTGGTAAAATGTTGGGAGCCTGAGAGGGAGATGAGACCAGATCAACTTATGAACCTCTGGGAACACATGGAAACTCTTCCACAACCGACCACAGATCGTCAGAAACCATGAATCTTCTATGCCCTAACAGATTGTAAGAAGGTGATCTAGAAGGGAAGGTTTTCTGGACTTCTCATTAATATTAAAAATAAATGTAAAAATTGAGTGTGTATATTTGGATTACCCCATGGCTTCCGCTGAACTTCCATGTCGTATGATGTAAAAAAAATCGTAAACAGACCTATGCATATCGTTTAGCTCCAGGTATTGATTATTATAATTTATTTATTAGAAAGGTGAATTTGATATCTTAAAGGAGTTTCAAAATCTAAAGGGAATTTCGCTATCCTGATTGTTTCTCAAAAAATACCTAAAAAGAGAACCCTAGGACAATATCATCAAACTACATTTCTCCAAATAGCTCTTTCCACAATGGACAGGTAAACGACTGAAAGGGCTGTTTAACAATAGAGACGTCTTTCTCTTATCCTCACACGAATGATAAGAGCGAAAGGAATTTCTGTCCGTATGACATTAAAACATGTATCACAATTAATATATTAGAAAATATAAGCCAAGTAGATGTGTTTTATCCATATCATGTAATAATTATTGTAATGAAGGGCGTGTAGGGAATAACCTCTACAGTATATTCAAGAGGGAATACAAACCCAACCATGAATACATGAAACCTCTGAACATCAACAATTGTTTATCATTGGCAAACGAATTAAGTTTACCATATGGGAATGGTTAAAAGTTTGCACCAAGTTTGGGAGTCCTTCTTCAATTTCCATTACACGTTGTGGAATTTTCTCTGTCCTAGTAGTTTCATTTTGATTCCTCAGTCTCTCTCTCTCTCTCTCTCTCTCTCTCTCTCTCTCTCTCTCTCTCCTTTTCATTCTATATGTATTTACAAGAGAGTGAGTTTAACCCAATCCTTCTTCTTGTAAATGTTGTTGTATTCAGAAAATCTACAGTATTATAATAATATTAGAATAAACACTAAAAACACGCAGGCATTAAAGATAAACAAGAAAATATTTCAAGTGGAGCTTTTCGTTAGCCATACGCTCTATCCACGAGCATATCTACTTCGTCCACTCATCGGGGTCGCAACAGGCCCACCTTACCCCTAGACCCCCACCCATTTCAGTTGTAGCAAAGCCAGGCTGAGGACATCGGTACAGCAAAAGAAGCAAGAAAGCTTGTCAGTTTGAATTACATTTTAGAATTCCAAAACCTGTAAGACGGCTTAACAACAAGAACTCAATCCCCGACACCACTCCTCCCCCCCCCCCCCCCCCCCCCCCCCCGAAAAAATATATATGCATATATTAGTTAGTCAAGATTAGAGGTGTTAATGACATATCAAAACTGCATACTTAGCGCAGTGGTATTTCTAGATGACATGTCACTTTAAAGTAGCTAATATGAGAGAGAGAGAGAGAGAGAGAGAGAGAGAGCTAAGGCGTCGGACACTTTCAACTCGTTCACTTAGGTGGGTGGGTATGTTCAATGCTTCCTATTATATTATTGGTAGGAAACGCACTGCAACCGATACTATAAACTTGGCTTTCATGATAAGGTTAAAATATCCTGCTATGATGTTCGTGATTCTCTCCAATACCAATGTAACTCTAAAATTTTGATCAATTTTAAGTATTGCGTAATGAATATGACCGATACATAATAACAGACACGGTGGTAAGATAACGCCTTAGACGAAAGTTAAATGGAATCTTAATAAACAAACTTATATTAAAAGTGAGACAGTAATCTTAGTTACAGCGATATAACCTGTTCAGATTACTTTTTTTTTTTACTCCGTGTGTGTGTGTGTGTGTGTGTGTGTGTGGGTTTCTCCAACCATACCTAATGACTCCTCCCACTGAAAGAATTCCAGAGCTTATTGGTGGAACTCTTGCTAAGAGAGGAAGAGTCCTCCCCCCATCCCCCTCAGTAAACACTGTTACCATATAATTTTTCGAAGTCCCTCAAGAAGGTGTACCAGGGAAACCTGTGTCCAACTGTACATTGCCTTTGAATATTAGCAAAATCACAGCTGAAAGCTCCAAATTCAAAAAATTTCAACATTTTGAACCTTTTTACTCATGGGAGACTGAACTCCTTGAGCCTTTCTTTTCATGGGATACTGAAGTCCCAGAGTTAACCGTTCACTCAAACAGACCTTTTCAGAAAACTTTCACCCATTCTTGCGTAAGTGGGGATCCGAATGGAATTCTCATATTTTCTGAATCTTACTTCACTTCAGAGACAATTCATGTTTATAACTGCATTATGAAATTCACCCATTAGAGTAGGTGATAATAATTAGTGCTTTCAGTTTTCATGCTTGTTTGCTTTCCTCGAGAGAGAGAGAGAGAGACAGCGGGTAGACGCAACTTGCATTCCAGCTGAACATCTGCCACTATGGAAACAATGTCGACCTAATTATGTAAGATCCCTTAGAACGTTCGTATTTATTGAATCATATCTTAATAAAAAAAAAAGTACTTTTTTTCTACGCTAGCTCCCAATTTTGCAATCCAGAGGATCTGAAGTTCAACGCCATTTGAACTCACGACTGAAAAATTATTTTGCTATTAGAAATCTGTAGGTTGAAGTTTAGATCATGCATGAAAGGTTGGATAAAAACCAGACATTAGCTTACATTTCACGAGAGCATACAGTTACATTGATCAGTGACTGCAGTAGATTATACAATGAAAAAGGATGTAAACGGCGCTTAGTTAAGAAATCTTATTGCGGCCAAATTTCTTTTTAATCACTAAAAATAAGATCACCAAAATGAAAAATAAAATTAAAAGAATGAAAACATGAATTAATTGAAATAAATAAAAATATAGATAAATATAGATAAAACACATAAATAAAGATAAAAGTTACATATATAAAGTAAAATAGAAAAAAAAAAAACTAATGTCATGTCTATAGAACCTGGCATGTAAAGTCACGATATTCTTACAAAATTTTGTGCATTTGCAAACAATATATAAATATATCTTGCGGGTTTTATCGGTGAACCAGTAGATTCATAGTGTGTATATATGTAGTATATATATATATATATATATATATATATAGTATATATAAATATATGTGTAAATATATATATATACTATATATATATATATATATATATATATATATATATAAGTGTGTGTGTGTGTGTGTAAATATACATATACATATATAATATATATATATATATATTTGGTGTGTTTGGTGTGTGTGTGTGTAAATATACATATACACATATATATATATATATATTATATATAAAAATATCTATATATATATATATATATATATATATGGGGATACAATCCACAATGAAGTAAAATCCTCTTGTAGCTTAAAATATATATTCTTTACAGGAATAAAGCTTTCGACCATCAACTGTGGTCTTGTTCACTAAAATGTGATATGTCACCTCAAGGAACTAACAAGTAAGAGCGCAAACATTTGAAAAAACAACGGTTGGGTAACAGGCTAGTTCAAATTATGAACGATCAGGCGGTTGAGCCCTCGTTCTTTCCTGAATTCGTCTAGATCTTCGTGGGGGAATGTTTCTATTGTCAACTGCTTGTTCTATGGTGGTTGGGTGGTTTGTTGGAGAAATGACCCGAGTGGAGTAAACAGGAGAGGAAGCAGCATCGTTATTGGTACATATATTTCTAAAGTTTGAAATTTTCCCTTTCCTACATATCTCTTCATCATTGTGGATTGTATCCCCATTTACTTAGAGGTACGGCATAGTACCTGGCCTTATGCAATATATATATATAGATATTATATAATATATATCGATGAAATATATATATCTAATATATATCATATATAATATTATAAATATATATATATATATAATATATATTATATATATATATATCCAACCTAAAATGTAATAACTTCGAAATCAACACTTTGGCTATGATGGTGAACGTGGATCTATTCCCGCTTTAGTAAATACATCTAGATTAGCACTCATTGTGTACGTAGGAGAGGGAATAGATACATCTTCCTTTGCGGTCAGGTGGATAACGTTACATCGTTCTGATATTCCGGATGAGGGTTCGAATCTTGCCCAGACGCCAGAATGACCTCACTTGGTTTTTATTTTGGATCAATGCTTACAAGTGGCAAGCGTTTCCAAAGTGTGAAGAAATAGAAAAGTTATACAAGGTGTAAATATCGAACAATTTCTGTTTTCAAATTTTTATGAATCATTCCAATTAAAACTTAAATTAATTACTGACTATTCAGAATTTCATGTCAAAAGATATTCCATGTTAATGACCAACAGACCCATTCTGTTTCTGAAAATATTTAAAGCCAATATCAACGCGAAGCAAAACAAAGGACCGGAAAGGAAGGTCGATAAAATTCATGATTTTGTCATTCTTAACGACGAATATCTTCAATGTTCAATGGCGAAGAAAGGAGGAAGACTTTCACTTTGGTTGGCAGATTTCCTTTACGTTACTTCCTGCCCATCCCTTTCCCCTGACACCCATAACCAACAATAACCCACAATGCAAGTAAAACTATTAAAATAATTCTCCTATAAAATGTCCTCGGACAATGTCGCTAAATATCAATCATTCAATTTTATACCGAAGAGCGTAACTTCCTATAAAAGCTAACTTCCTATAAAGGGCTACAGACACGATACAAAGTATTAGTGCCTATGACTTGAGCGAACAGAAAAGAAATACCGATTTGTAACTAGAATGCCAGTCCTCTCTTACACTGTCATCAAGTTCATTTCCTTATGCATCCTTAGAAACGTGTATGAATGTACAGTTAAAGCTTTGTCATGTTGCATATATTTGCTGAATACAATTTTATTTATTTATGTTTCATATCATTTATATTTTTCTATATCTGTTTATTCTTATAACTTCATATATTTTTAAAATACAGTTCGACTAAAACTTACACTTTTTTATTGGCATCATTTATTTACTAAAAACACGATCTCTCTCTCTCTCTCTCTCTCTCTCTCTCTCTCTCTCTCTCTCTCTTCTCTCTCTCTTGGGATTATGATGTTCGTTATGCAGGCTTCGGAAGCCACTAGTCTTATATCTCCCATGAAAAATATTACCCAAAATATCTATAAAAAAAAAAAAAACGAAAAGAAAGATAAAAGAATAGAAGTAGATTTCAAAATGTAAAACATAAATCTGATCTAAGAAATTTGAGAAAAGTTGCAGGCCCTAAAAATGTAAATACTTCGCAGAGGTTTGTCATTGCACATTCTTACGGTTGTTAGTATTTAGAGATACATATGTAAATAATATATATACATATATATATATATATATATATTATATATATATATATATATATACACGTCATATCACATTACCGTGATTCATATACATATATCGAACTACAAATGTCCTTTAATATCTAATTCGCTCTATCCCGGAATTAATATATATTTTTTCATATATGTTTAACCGAGGGGGAATTTATTAAGCGATAATGGAATTGCTGACCGACAGGCGCAAACCATCGACCTCTCAATTCCAGGACTGGCAGTGAAGCCTTAGCCAACCTCGCCACCGCAAGAGATATAAGTTTATGCCGCCTCCCATCTCAAATACCTGCCGCGCCCAGGTATTTTTTGTTTTGTTTTGGAGACTGCATCAAGCCCATCTCGTCCTCGGTAGCATGGTAGTGCTTTTGCCCGCACGTGGTCAGGTATTTGAGATGGGAGGCGGCATAAACTTATATCTTTTGCAGTGGCGAGGTTGGCTAAGGCTTCACTGCCAGTCCTGGAATTGAGAGGTCAATGGTTTGCGCCTGTCGGTCAGCAATTCTATTATCGCTTAATAAATTCCCCCTCGGTTAAACATATATGAAAAAATATATATTAATTCCGGGGTAGAGCGAATTAGATATTAAAGGACATTTGTAGTTCTATATATGTATATGAATCACGGTAATGTCATATGACATATAATATGACTACGTGCGGGCAAAAGCACTACCACGCTACCGAGGACGAGATGGGCTTGATGCAGTCTCCAAAACAAAAAATACCTGGGCGTGGCAGGTATTTGAGATGGGAGGCGGCATAAACTTATATCTCTTGCGGTGGCGAGGTTGGCTAAGGCTTCACTGCCAGTCCTGGAATTGAGAGGTCGATGGTTCACGCCTGTCAGTCAGCAATTCTATTATCGCTTAATAAATTCCCCCTTGTTAAACATATATGAAAAAATATATATTAATTCCGGGGTAGAGCGAATTAGATATTATGGACAATTTGTAGTCCGATATATATATATATATATATATATATATATATATATATATATATATATATTGTATGCATGTATGTATGTATGTATGTATCTATGTATATATATATTACATATATATATATATATATATATTGTATGTATGTATTGTATGTATATATGTATATATATATATATATATATATATATATATATATATATTATATATATATATATATATATATACCACATACATACATATATAATCATATATATTAATTATTATAGATATGTTATATATAGATTATTGTATGCATGTAGGTATGTAGGTAGTATCTCATGTATATAATATATATATAATCTAGAGAGATATAATATATATTGTCTGCATGTATGTAGTATGTATGATTTCTATGTATAAATATATATTATATATATATATAGATTATATATATTTTTTGTTTAAATATATATATATAATTATATTGTATATAATGTATGTATAAATTGGTATGTATGTAGTATGTATGGATATGTATTCGATAATAATATTATATATATATTCAAGATACACGACATACATATATACATACAATCATATAATATTCAAACGGGCCCCTTCGTGACTTCTTATAGTGTCAGCTCTGGATTATCGTGAAGTTTTCAAGGTGAGGTTGCGTCATATATGCCCTTTCAATTCCTCATCGTAACGCACAACATATCCTCTAATTATCAGGCGCAAGAATGACTAATTAAGCAAACAGAGGCACAATGGAATTTAAAGATTTATCAACCAAAACCCTTCGTTTATGGATCGAACCTGGATTCTTTCGTTGGTGTATGTGTTTGTGGATACATATTGTATGCCTTGCGTGGGTGAGTGTTTATGTACGAGTGAGCTATCACTCCTATTATACAATAGGGAAACTATATTTGTAAGTTACACATAATTAAAATGCCGGCCCATTGCATTTTTTTCTGGAAACGATATCATAGCCAAGGGAAAAAAACAAGTACCGAATTTTTTGGGGGGAACGTTTATTCGCACGTCAGTTGAAAATATTTTGTGATAAACGGAATGTTCGTGGAATGGTATTTACGAGATAAAGATTCTTTTGACATATTTTGGTTATGGAAAACGTTTTGCAGTCACCCGATGTTCACAGCCGCTTCCAACCTCTGGGAAATGAGGAGGATTCGGCTGTGGTTTTAGGAGACTTTCTTTTGCCTCGCAGGAGAATATGACGAAGTTTAAAAAATCAAGCGAAGTTACTTTTGAGGATGTGACAGTCTCACGAGAATTTATAAGCTATCTGTATCAAAACGTAGGCATAGAAATTTACAAAAGGTTCTGTAAATGCCAACAACGAAGTGAAATGCGAGCATCGATAATAATGTAATTCAGAATTCCGTGTCCAAACTGTTTTGAATTTTGTAAGTTACTCTTCTGTCTAGTCTCCTTAAATTATTGCCCTCACCATCATACTGTTTGTCTTTAGCGGTCACTTTTGGGAATATCATGTTACTCTGATACACAGGTAAAACTTATTAAGTGGCATTTAAAATTAGAGAGAGAGAGAGAGAGAGAGAGAGAGAGAGAGAGAGAGAGAGAGAGAGAGAGAGAGAATATGCCCCTGAAACAAGTTTCGTAATTAAAGTTGCAGTTTGATTTTTTCAAAGGAAATTATTTTGATTTGTGTATAGTATAATTTCCAAACAATGTAAATCAACTTTTGTTTCATTCAAAAAGAAGAATGAATTTGCTTTTCTTTAAGGATATGCATTCGCTTTCCTCTATACTTAACAGATTTTTAACTTTCAAATGCCATCGGAGAAGATTGATTGATTTAACTCCACATTTGAGTTACTCTTTTTTTTTTTACCGAGAATAATGTTTCACCTCCAACATTCCTTTAATTAGTGATAGTACATTTACTGAATCATTCTGTCCTCCATCTTTTCATCCTGAATTATCGTATTTTCCTTTTCTCTTAGTTGGATTATAGTTTTTATACTCGTGTTTCTCTCTCTCTCTCTCTCTCTCTCTCTCTCTCTCTCTCTCTCTCTCTCTCTCTCTTTTGGTAAATTCTTCAAAATCCCAGAAGTCTTGCAGCCCCAAAGACCGGCCATCTGATGGAGATTCTCCCTAAATGATTTGCCCTGTCCCCGTTGACCGCAAAAAGATAAACAAACATATTCCCAATAATAGATTCCCAAGAATCAGGGGAAAAGAGAGAGAGAGAGAGAGAGAGAGAGAGAGAGAGAGATAGAGAGAGAGAATTCCCTTCTTTGTTACTTGGTATATTTTGTACTAACACGTAGTGATATTCTGCCCAAGTCGTGTTCTTACACTATAAGTTTTTAAATTCATGTTCTTTTTTAATGCATTCATCAAGGATAGAAGGCAACATTATTGTCTTCCAATTTATCTAGCAAAACACGACAGCAAACCCTTCGAAGAACAATTTTTTTCATAATTGATAATCATCCCCACTGTAATGGCGGCAAGTGATAATATGTATTGTCTCAAGTTCCTCTACAAATGAAATTAGTTTTTGTGCACTGCTCTCTCTCCAATTTCAACATATCGACGAACATGATTGACAAGATTACTAAGGAATAAAAGACCAAAGAGACAGTTAATAAAATACTAATAACAATGGAGAATAACTAAGTGACTATACCAAACAATTTTCTTTTACGGCTCTTCTGGAACAGAGAGAGAGAGAGAGAGAGAGAGAGAGAGAGAGAGAGACTCTCTTAATTCCTTTAGGATGATTTATATCTGGGTAAAAGTTGTATACTACGCAAGAGCTTCTGTGGTCGTGTACAGGAGTGTGACGAGTTGTCGTAACGTGACTGGTGTTCGCGGGTTTGATGGATGTGGTGACTGAAATGGAGCATTTCGGTTTTCGTTAAAATGATGGACGTGTGAAGAAATAAAACAGAATACACGTTTGCCAACGAAAATACTTGCTGCATGAGTCCTATCCCCGATGTGTTTAACCGTCGTAATGCAACGGAATGTCTCCGATATCTCTCATCTATCATATCACAGCTATACATTATCGCCTCAGCATCATCACTTTGATATGCAATGACAACTTGGAGTCGATCGTAAAAATATGACTTCATTTTGTACATAGTCTCTCTCTCTCTCTCTCTCTCTCTCTCTCTCTTTCTCTCTCTCTCTTAATACAACTTTTGATACGTATACAAGCGAGAAAAATCTGTCATACCAACCTCGAGAAAATACACGATCATTCGTCATTCGTGCAAAAGCAAATTGCGAGTCGAAACATCGTCAAAAAGCATTTATATAAAATTCTGGAAATTGGCGATAAATAGAAGAACGATCGCTGGTCAAGTAAATCCCAACCGAAATGGTGCTGCTGTGTGACCAGAATATCTGCTGCTCCTTTGTGGAGCTGTTTCGGAGGCCAAGAGGATTCTTCAAAATCCTGATGTCTGTGATCCAAAAGATAAGATAAATTTTAATTCGTTTCTTTAAGAAAAGCTGCAAATAGCGCTCTGATAGTAACCTCTCTGGGTCACCTAGTGCAACAGGAAAAGTGTCATATATCTAAAAATATTACAGTTAATGATACATGCATAAAAATAACGGATACAGATATTAAATTCACCGACACCACAAGTCTTCCGAAATGACAAATAATCCCCAAAAAGTTCTCATATTTAACAATTAATATCTATTCTTCACAAGGTCATAATTTATTCCCGAGGCAAACAATTAAGCTATATTTCCATATATGCGAAAGCTCGGGAAGTCCAATTTAAGAGCCTTATTTCGTTCGCGAGATAAACTGTTGGTAATCGAGATTTCATATATTCTTTCCATCTGCCTTTCAGCAAAGATTTTGTTGAGCGTTTTTCGTGATCTTGATTTGCCTACTTGTTTTTGAGAGAGCATAATCATCTGCTGCTTTATATAAGTGACTCACTAGTGTTTTTTTAACTATTATGCCATTGATGTTTACCCTATTGTGCTCTTTTCCAAATGGTAAGTCATGTTTATACAGAAATTATGTTTGATAAATTTGTAAAGTGTCTAAGTCTACGGGCATAACCAGCCCTTTTTCACGGGCAGAACCAGTTCCGTTTCAGGGAATCCCTGCTCTCCTCCACCCACTTCGGAGGGGGGGGGGGTAGGATGAAACCCCATTATAGACCATCTTAAGGGTCCCCACTATAACCCTGCCAAGTTTCATGCACATCGGACCAGCCGTTTGGCCGTGATTGAATGACAGACGGACGGACGGACGGACAGACAGACATAAAGCCCATTATAGTATAGTAAGATTTATAGATATTAAATGAAATTTCCTTTTACTTCACGAGAGACAACCATCGGTCCCTTATTCTGAGTTAAAGAAAACAAAGTGAAAGACAAAGTTTTTTCAATTAAAGAGAAGTTTTGTGTTTTGTCTAGAATACGAATATGAGCTATATCATTCGACCTGGCTTTTTATAAACATTCAGACAAAGGGCAATCAACCGAGAATACAAAAGGAGAGAGAAAAAACCTTCTCCCACTTTTGTTAGCGGATTTATCTTAACGTTCCTTTCTGGTCATCCTCATCCCATTCACATCCCCAACCCCACATCCCACATCCCCTCAAAAGTCACTCGGGAGACCTGATGCCAAATCTTCTGTTGTGATATCTTTAAATATAGTTCATAAATATTCGATCGGAATAATTTTCTTTCCTATAGTGCACAACTGATCCAACTGTATAGAAATATGTGCCATTATATTGTTGGAGGGAATAGAAAGTAGGTGACCATTTTTATCTCTTATTATCAAAGGTATCAAATTGAAAAAGTAAAAGTAGGTCAGAGCTGCTACCAGACATTAGTCGGACTTTTCTCAAAGAGTTTATGTACTTGTGCACAAAAATGTTTATGCATCAGCACACAAAGCTTTGGTCAAGCTGTTAAAGTTCGGCCGCGGATATTCTTCCAAGAATATCTTGAACAAAAAACTACATTATTCTCTCGAAGCTTATTCTTATAACATCTACTCCAACTCCTCATTTATTCGTTTTCCTTCTTAAGCAGCTGATAAAACCTCTCTCTCTCCCTCTATCTTTCTTTGTTCCTTGACACACACAGAAACCCACACAAACATAGAGAGAGAGAGAGAGAGAGAGAGAGATTCTTTTGGCAATATAATGTTCGTTCAGTGTAGTCTCTGGAGCCTCCAGAAAATAAAAGTCAAAAGAAAAATTGACGATTCTTAGAAGAAAGATTTTGAAAATTCACGAGTCAGTAAATCCGTTGCGAGGATCCTGTATATTCATATATTTAGTCACGTCCTTAATATATCTATGTATGTGTATGAAATATTAAGCCAAATAGAATTAGATATGATAAAAGCATCGCCTAATAAGCATTCCACTTCCTACTTATCAAGAGCTCTCTTCAAGACAGTAGATAGTGAGAAGAGTGCACCACAAGATCCAAGACTTTTACGAAGCCCAAACTTTAATTCTGATAGCAGACGCTTCGAGAGCAACTTCTAAAAAGCCTTGGATAAAACATGGAGTACTTGAAATCGACTTATTTTCTGAGAAGCATATGAGCGCATGATCAAAAAATAATAAAAAAAAAGTACTGGCT
>NC_087207.1:40467905-40490405 GCF_015104395.2 Macrobrachium nipponense | reverse complement strand
AACTTATATTTGTAGCCAAGCGACATATTTCGACCCTGACTTTAGTGAAAGCTATGCGCTATAATCCTGACGCCTTTATGAAATTCATGTAGCAGAGTAGTTCAGAGATACTAACGATGAATTCTTGAAGAGTAGAAGATTCCAAACGTTAAATGAATTTTAGTTATTGCTCTTTGTAGTTCTAAAGATTTTCAACATAATGATAAATAGATAAACAGATGGAGACTGGTTCTCATAGTATCCTTACTCCATATGCTACCAACCTCTAAGAGAAGTATATTATGGATGTCACAGAGATGAATGTATACTTAATAGCAAAGGGTTTTATATCCAAGGAAGAGGGCCATAGGATGGAGAATCTGGTCGCTTCAGTTTCTTTTATATCAAATAAGCATCATTATTTTTTTTACTCGGGGAGTAAGCCTACACACTACTTTATGGTTTTTGTTATTCTTCTTGTTCTTGTTTGGGGGGGTAGGAAAGGTCTATGAAAGACCCTAAAAAGGGCTGAAAAAGGTGTTTCGCATTACGTTAAAGATAAAGGAATTTTAGGATAATTTATGAGTTATTTATCAAAACAAGGCACTATCTGACCATAGATTTCAGCACGTTTTAATTTACTTCAAAAGTTGTAAATACAATGTTTACAACGTATGTATAAGGGTAAAATCTTGCACGTTTTCCAAGTAAGCTGGGAGTCAGATCACGCCTTGTTTCTGTTTGTGAAAATTAATGAACCATTAGTTCTATGCGAGTGTGTGCGAACCTTCACTGCGAGAATGAAAATAGAAAATATCTATATAACTGTATCATATGTTACATAAAAAAGAGATTTCATATGAAATATTATCTTCTGGAAAGGCTGTCATTTTCCGAAGTCCACGAATGACTGGGACACCGTTTGTCTGTATCAATTAGTGGTTACTTTTCCTGGAGGGTGACGATGCAACGCACAGACATCCGGAGAACTTGAAATCCCCGGCCTCTAACGGTTAAAATCAACAACCGGTGTTCATCACAAGCCACATATTTTTCTTTCTGATTCCATTTATATTAAAATTATATATATATATAATAATAAATAATATATATATATATATATATAGTATAATAATATATATTATATAATAATATTTATATATAAATTATATATATATATCATATATATATAATATATATATATTGTCGCCGAGTATGGTCGAGGCTTTGTCTTCAATTTTAAACACAGGCAATGGCTGTACGGGATTGAAAGCACCAAATTGCCTCTATTTTACCCAAATGGTGATATAACGATGATCGGTAGCTGGGAAATAATGCATTTCAGAATGATACGGGAATGCGTGAATATTATTTTTCGTGGTTAAATTCACTTTTGTGAAGACGCATTTGATTTCTTCTTTTCTTTATTTAGAAGACGATATTCTTAAGGCGAAATATGAAATAGGTTTCCTTGACAGATTTAAACTGTTCACTTAAATAAGTCGAATTTTACCGTTTTGTGAAAAGTGAGATTGACAAAGATTACAATCCAGGTTCAATACATTTCAATGACACTTCTGACAAAGAAACTCCATTAATTTTCTTCATTGGCCTTATTAGCATAATTAGGACTTAAGAAAGAAACCACGCGCCTTTAACTTGACTAGCAAACCCTGAAGCACTCACTTAAAGCCCGTTACTTTAGGCTGGGCTCCCGATATTGATCATATATAATAATAATAATAATAATAATAATAATAATAATAATAATAATAATAATAATAATAATAATAAAGGAAGGAAAGTTTCAGAAAGAATGCACATATCTAATAACATTTAACGTCACTTCCATTCTGTCTTCAGTTGATTACGAACGAATCTTCGCGTTTAAACAACAGTTCTGTATCCATTAGATAGTTTTCGAAATGGGCACAAGCAAAAGTAGTGACGAAAACAACAATCAATACAGAAACTACTTAAAATTTTAGTTAATAATTCTTACCACCAAGCTTTGGAGTATTCTTTTTTTCTTTCTGATTTTCCAGTCATAACTTTTCTTTCCTTAAGAGGCAGATCAGTCGCCACCTCCTTCTACATCCCGTTTCAGACTTATTTTCTCTTCACGCCTGGATAGAAAAAGAAGAAGTCGGGTTGCCTCTCCCATGGCCTTTGTTTTTAACGAATAATACGCAAATAAAATCTAGAAAACAAAAATAAAGACGATTAGAACAAATAAGGAAATGGGCTATTTCCAAAAAAAGAATCAGGAACGAAGAAGATGAAAATAAAGAGGAATAACGTGGAGATAGAGAAGTGAGGTCACGAATTGAGTTTAGTTGGCCTTGTGTAGGGAGAGCTGTACGAGACTGGGAAATACGAAGCACCTGAAAAGGGATATTGGGACCCAGTTTCTCTCTTTCAAATCACATCTATGCAGACTCGTATGGCACCCCTCAATGGCTCCGACAAAATTGATAAAGTACGTGAAGATCTCTATCCCCTTGACATATTTGACAAATTGGTCATCAGTTCTAGGCTAAAAACCTTAAACCTTATATATATATATATATATATATATATATATATATATATATATATTATATATTATATATATATATAATCTGACCAACCTATCGTCATCCATTGTTTCCACTTCTCGAACACTGACTCTCCTTATCACTACCCAGTGCTTTTGCCACATTTTCTATGTATATCCATATCTCTCACACTTCTTACGATACATATATATTTCGTAATCACACAATTGAAGAAACTTCGACGTTTCTTCTTCAATTCATATTCAGTTCCCGCTTTTCACTTATATTAGAAATTTTATGCTGGCACTGCCTTTAAGGCAACCATTTTATAGACGTCTAGTTTTTAGGATGAGTCATTTACTTCATGACTACTGAAGAAATGATCGTGAAAGCTTCTGGAATAATAGTAACATCTGGGGGCGTGACTGCTTCAATAATAACAATCGTACTTATAGAACATTTATGGGAGAACAATTCTAGCGGTCTAGAGCGATACAACAAAGAAGAAACAGTGAAATAAATCGAAAATACACAAGTGACAAACCTATTTTCCACCCCATAAAGCAAGGGATCTGCCACGGAGAGAGCTGTACACCATAATACAAAACATCCGGGACGGAAAGAAAACAAAAATGGAAATACTGAGGAGACGTAATGTGCAGCATAAAAGAAATAACACATCTCTAGTTAAACTTTAAGTTTGGGGCTCGGCTTCCTCTAGTGCATTCCTTTGGACTTTATCCTTTCATAATTCAATTGGCAGTATGTAAACATGTTTTCCTGCTCCGTATGTTAGCTTTAGAAATCGTTTCACCATTCTTTTCCCTGCCCCTAAGGGGCGGAGGGAGACTGGGATAAGGGAAATGTATCTCAGTCGAGCAAAATTAATAAAACTGGAAATGAAGTTTATTGATTCGTTACTGTCTTCGGAATGTTTGTGACAATGCGACAGATAAGAAAACACCATTGCACAATAATGAGTTGATTTTCCATTATATATATATATATATATATATATATATATATATATATATATATATATATATATATATACGTATATATATATGCATGTGTGTGTGTGTTCTTTTGTGCATGATTCATAGTCGTAAAAGAGCATAAATATAGGGCCAATAAAGAAAGTGTCAGAACAATAGGATTCTAGTCATGAAAATATACGGGTAAATCTAAGATGATTACTTTACAGAGAAAAAGAACTAGAAATTGGGGAGACAAATAGACTGCTCCATGTTAGTTGCTAAATGGATCTTATAAAACATGGATGCAGGGAGAGGATATCAAAAGACGAGAGTCCTGTGTCTCTGGAGTGAACATTCGGAAGAACTGTTATAGACGATGGGCGAGAGGCAAATATGAAAGATGAAAGAGCAGAAAAGCTTTAACGTAAATATGACAAAGCTCTTGTAAGTGGCTGCCAAAGACACTAAGAGGACTACCAAATAGTTGAAGAATGGAAGCTCCCTTTGAGGGGATGGGATTATCAGTGAGATGTTCCAATTGAAATAGTAAACAACATTTAATCCTTTGTAATAAGGAAGAAAATAATAATAGTGAATTTTAGGGACAAAATAGTGTAGTATGGCTTGGGAGGTGTATGTTACAAATTTGATCTGAAGATATTACCAGTAATACGGAAATGAAAATAATTTACACGGGACAAACAGTGTATGTATGCAGAAGGAAGAGGGAGTCGGGATGAAGCGTAATACGAATTATTTAAAAATATATAAAAATAAAAAGGGGAACGTATGTCTGTCAAACCGCAATCCCCAGTGGATGAACTGAAGAACAGTGATCCATGAGGTTACTGGAAGGCGATTAGAATGTTTTGTACTGAAACTAAAACTTGGATGAGAAGTGTGGAAGAGACGGACAGATTTTGTACGCCAAGTAATGATGAACCATATTTCCCTGGTTATTCAACTTTTTACTGATGGAGGGATGCAACCAGACAGCAAAAGCAAAAGATGTAGAAGCATGGGTCTGTCATGAGAAGGGGGTTGTACAAGGAATGGGGATAGGCTAATGTTTTCATGTGATCTCTCTCTCTCTCTCTCTCTCTCTCTCTCTCTCTCTCTCTCTCTCTCTCTTTCCTGTTAAGACAGTTGCTTCAATTACATTACCCAGCATTTTTGACATTTTATGTTTCACCCCATCTCACGCCCTATTCCTATCGGGGTTGAACTTCGACTTAAAGAGCATCTGGATTATCACTATTCATCTCAGCAATCATGAGACACTAATATCTACCCTTTTTACGGTTTATTTTTTAACCCTTTTCCCCCACCTTTTCTTAAGGCAGAACGTGGAATTAAGGGCCGTAAGGAGTGTCACTATTCATCTCAGTGACCATAAAAACTATGGAATAGACACTAATATATGTCGTTTTTGGGTATTTTTACATGTTACCCCATCCCAGCCCCAACCCTTTTGGTGCCAGTGATGCTTTACCCCACAGTATTAAAAATCAAGTAAAAATTAACTCCAAGATTTTATTGAATTACTAAGTCTATAGGCAGAACTCGCCATGTTTCAGGGGAGCCCTTCCCACCCCACCCACTTTGGTAACCTATGGTACTAGTATTCTTTTCTAGATAATAAGTCATATGTATACCAAGTTTGGATGAAATTGCCCTATGACTTTCAGAGTTTGGCTGGACCATATACATACACGTAAATTTATATATCCATTATATTTATATATATATATATATATATATATATATATATATATAGATATATATATATATATATATATATATATATATATGATCTCCAGACGGCAATATAGCAAGATTTCAGGAGGTTCTATGATACATCTTAGTACGAGGCCATAATTTATTACCAAAAACGTTTCGCAGTGTTTTCGCAACATCAAAACTAACTATAGGTGGTTGGAGAAATTTAGTTGATAATTTATTAATGATTCTGTGAACTATGTCTAGGAAATGAATTATTTTCAAAGAAGTTTAATAGAAATTCTATTTTCTTATGAAATATTGGCCAACTGGAAGAGTACTACATTGTACTATGAACTAAAGTGTAAATAGTGTTTAGTTTGAAGATTTTTTGACATGAACTATAGTAATTGTTGGCTAATCCCGTATATGTCCTTTTCCTATGCACAGCTGTGGTAAATTCAGAGTTAGTTCTTGTGACATTAATAGTTCAGAAATGGTAAACTTCCCCCGTTCTCTATCTCCATCTCCATCGTAAATTGAATTTTCGGATGTTGTTGATTAATGTATTCTAAAAATTGTGAACATTGCTATGGATGTTTAAAAAGTGCAAAAGTATCGTCAACATATCCTCAATAATACGCTGGTTTAAAAGAGGAATTACGCTGGTCTAAAAATTTAGTTTCCAAGTCAGACATAAAAAAATTTGCAAATATGGGAACTAAAGGTGATCCCATAACAACTCCATCGACCTGCGAATAGAGCTACAAGATCCCATGTTCGTGGCATTATATCGTGGTTGATATAATGCCATCTTTTACATTCTAGCATCTTCTATAAAAAAAAAAAAAAAGAACATGGTTTAGAAATTAAATTTGGCCCTCTTGCATATTGCAAGATATATCATTCTGTCTCGTACCACTTCCATGAATTCTCACGACCTTTACTGGCAAACTTGTGCAAGGAACGAAGACCCTGAATCTGATAGCAGAAGTCGTGTTAGAACAAAACTATCTTGAGATTGGGAAATGGCTGCCAGCGATGGGGGTCGTTCAGGAACACTTCAACAACGCTGGAAGAAAATTCTCTCTCATTAGATATCTTTCAACCTGGAATAACAATGCTTGATGCGGTCTGTCAGGAATGTTTAGTGAAAAGTGATGAATAACTTTTAAACCGATGATCTTAAGCTTTTCTCAAAACTGAAATTTTTACGTTATCGAGCTCGCGTTTGGAACTAGATAATTAATCAGGAGACAGGTAATGTGTGGTTGATCCTACCATCGACTTGATATTAATTGTTAATTAATCATTTGCAGCTGTGAGCCAAATTTAATACCTATCTTATGCTAGTTTGGAAAATATGAACTATTTGATACATAGAATAAAACTAAGTATAAAAAGGTGAGATTTTTCTTTTGTTTATTGACAAAATATCAACGGTATTTTCCTGTCAATTCTTGTCACATTTTAATGGCCAGGCGCTTATGGTCCCACTCCTCTCATTATTTACTTTTCTTGTTTCATTTCTTCTTTCACTTTGGAGGATAAGTTTCTATCAAATCAAACAGGTGATTTCGAAGTTTCGGAGGGTAAAACGAGGAAAATTATGTTGTGAAAGAATCATCAATATCTCTCTAAAGAGAGACCTTAACTTAAAGACCTTACCTCTTGTTCGGGTTGCCCCAGGTCCCTCAGTGTGAGGCACCTCTAATGTCTACCAGAGGGTTGCTAGTGCATCTTCCGGTATATTTTGCATCTTCCAATCTTGGATGGTCTGGGATGTAGCTTAGATATTTGTCGAGCTTATTCTTAAACGCATCTACGCTCACTCCTGATATATTCCTCAGATGAGCTGGCAACGCATTGAATAGACGCTGCATTGTCGATGCTGGTGCGTAGTGGATTAATGTCCTGTGTGCTTTCCTTATTTTTCCTGGTATAGTTTTGGGCACTATTAATCTACCTCTCCTTGCTCTTTCTGATATTTTTACCTCCATGATGTTTTCAGCAATTCCTTCTATCTGTTTCCATGCCTGAATTTTCATGTAGCGTTCTCTTCTTTCTAGACTATATGATTTTAAAGATTGTAGCCTTTCCCAAAAGTCAAGACCCTTAACTTCTTCTATTCTAGCTGTAAAAGACCTTTGTACACTCTCTATTTGTGCAATATCCTTTTGATAGTGTGGGTACCATATCATATTGCAATATTCAAGGGTAGGACTACCGAACATACGTTTTATAAAGCATAATCATGTGTTCAGCTTTTCTTGTTTTGAAGTGCCGTAACAACATTCCCATTTTCGCTTTACATTTTGCCATTAGAATTGCTATTTGATCATTGCATAACATGTTCCTATTCAACATCACACCAAGGTCTTTAACTGCTTCCTTATTTGTGGTTGTCTCATTATAGGTCCCTTATATACATATAGCTTTCCTTCTCTATCTCCATAATTTATTGATTCAAATTTATCAGAGTTAAATACCATCCTATTTACCTCTGCCCATTCATATACTTTGTTAAGGTCTCTTTGTAGCGCGTTCCTATCTTCATCACAAGTAATTTCTCTACTTATTCTTGTGTCATCGGCGAAACTACTCACTACCGAGTCCTTAACATTAATGTCTATGTCTGCAATCATAATAACAAACAGCAATGCAGCTAGCATCATACCTTGTGGCACACCGGATATTACCTTAGCTTCATCCGATTTCTCATCGTTTGCTAATTTTCTAATTTCTTCGCTAATATATTATGATCTATCTCGTCAAAAGCTTTTGCAAAGTCTAGATAAACCACATCTGTTTCTTTTCCGTTTTTCATATTTTTGTATATGTTCTCTCGGTCGACTAACAGTTGGGTTTGTGTACTTTTTCTGGGAACAAAACCATGTCGTCGTATATTAAACAGATTATTTTTTATTAAATGTTTCATAATATTTTTCTTCATTACCCTTTCATATACTTTCATAATATGTGATGTTAGACCCACAGGCCTATAATTACTTGCCTCTAGTCTTGATCCACTTTTGAAAGTAGGGGTAATATATGATAATTTGTGTTCATCATAAATCTTGCCTGTATCTACACTTTGTCTTAATAATATTGCAAGGGGCTTTGCGATAGAATGAGCTACTTTCTTTAACAAAATAGCAGTGACACCATTAGGCCCAGCTACTGCTCCATTTTTAATTTCATTAATAGCCTGCTCTATATCGGCTTCATTAATATCTATGTCTGATAAAGATTCATTATTTTCATCACTAATTTTTGTATCATTGTCTTCATTATCAATTCTAGGGGTAAAGTCTCTCTTATATCTTTCTGCCAATATGTTGCAT
Source organism: Macrobrachium nipponense (assembly GCF_015104395.2). NCBI lineage: Eukaryota > Metazoa > Arthropoda > Malacostraca > Decapoda > Palaemonidae > Macrobrachium > Macrobrachium nipponense. The sequence continues at coordinate 40,481,849 of NC_087207.1, read as the reverse complement.
ATTTCCTTTTTTTCATTTGTTAATGTCCCTTCAATTCTTAGAGGGCCTATTTCTATTCTTCTTATATTCATCTTTTTCGCATACGAGTACAAAGTTTGGGGTTTTTACTTGATATTTAATAGGTTTTTTCTTCCAAGTCCCGTTTTTCATTTTCTTTTGATTCTATAATCTTTTGTTCTGCATTTTCTATCTTACTTTTTAGTTCCATCACTTTCCAAGCATTTTTTTTCTTTTGCAAGACCTTTTTTCCATTTTCTGATTTTCCGGAACAAGATCCTTCTGTCTCTTGGTATGCATGACTGATGTTTACTTTTCTTCTTCAGTATATATTTATCCACTATTTTCTCTAATATTTTATATAATATCTCCGTATTTACCTGTATATCATCACTTACGAAAATGTTATCCCAATCCTTGTTTAATTCTTCATTTATTTCTGACCATTTTATATTTTTACTGTAGAAATTGTATTTTCCATATCCTTCCCATTTTTCATCTCTTGCTTATCTCTGTTTACACTTGCTTTGGAATGGACTGATAATTCTATGACATTATGGTCTGAAATACTCGCATTATAAACCATTATTTCTTTAACATAATTCACCTCGTTCACAAATACTAGGTCTAAAGTATTTTCCTTTCTTGTTGGCAGGTGATTTATGTGTTGAATGTTGTATTCTAGTAGCATATCTAATAGCTTTTCAAATTGCCTCTATCTTCTGCACTACTATTACTCTCTTTTTTATATGTATAATTACAAACACAATCTCAGCTGTAACTTGGACAAGGAACTTCAGGTGATTTTTACTTCCCCTAAATTCTTTCTTAACTTCAAGTTAACAAACATTTCTTAAGTCATTCTCCCATTTCTAGAAACGAATCTGGTACTCCTTTAAAAATTGAATACGCTTAAGGTTTCTAATTCGTGTCTAGAGTAAGATTAAATTCTAAAGAAAAAGTAATGGTTGGTCCCTCTAATTATTAATTTGAATATCAGTTATTGTTCATCAAAAACTTTTCTGAGATAATAGACAGACGATAATTTATTCTGTTAGAATGCATTTAACAAAAACGGAAATATAAATAGATAGAAAAAATAAATTTTTATGAAATAAAGGCAATTCCATAAAAATTTCATCGGTACACACACACACACATAAACAAACACACACACACACACACACACACACATATATATATATATATATCTAATATATATATATATATATTATATATATATTAATTATATATATATATATATATATATATGAAATGTCGCTTGCCACTAATACTTTTTTCTATATAATTCATATCATTATGGAGTTTCCCCTATATACTTTAACCCGGGAATAAGTTACTGTTAGGAACAATCGTTTGCCGATTGTTCCCTTGGCTGATTGTTCCCTCTTTTGTTTTTAATTGCTGGTGAGTTGACGTCTGTTGGATGGCGTCAAACTTCGTCAGTCAGGTTCTGGAGGGCAGAACGACCTGTCAGTCAGTCAGTCAGAGGTAGTCAGGTATGATTGCCTGTGGACCACATGAGGCAGCGCAAGGTACTGGATACCTGTTTATTTGGTTGAAGTCGTCGTATGGAGTATGACTTCAAGTTGGAGGTCGACAGCCTTTGGCCAGCATTGGCGTGTTTTCGTCGTCAAGAGGACGACGTGTCGAGTACGACCTCACTGGGCAGCAGCAATAGCGTGTTTTAGTCGTCAAGAGGACGACGTGTCGAGTGCGACCTCACTGGGCAGCAGCAATGGCGTTTTTTTTCGTCCAGTGGTCGAGGAGGACTTCCATACTGTATCTGAGGACGAGATGGTTGTTGTATCAACTCTGTCTTGATCGTTCAGCATTCGAGGAGGATGTCCACATTGTCTCCAAGGACGAGGTGGTTGTCGTATCGGCACTGTCTTTGATCGTTCCCGGCATTGGACTGTTTGTCCTCATCGTTTGAAGAAGTGTTCCCATTTTGCTCTGACTATCATTATGCTGCTTCAGTGTTAATTTTAATTATTTATTATGCTGCCTATTTCTATTAATTATATTTACAGATTGTTATTGCCCTTATACAGCCTATTTTGTCATTATTTTGGCTTTGTTATTGAACGGTGGATTTTATTGATTCTTAGACTGGTTTTACATATTAATTATTATTGTTAGTTTGTAATTTTTTTGTGGTTTTGCCACCCAGAACCTTGACTCACTGTAGTTTATGTATTTAACTCTTGTAAATAAATTAATTTTAAGGTAACTTTTGGTTTTGTTATGCTACTCCATCCTTTGTTTGTCACCTGTCGTCAGTCATTACAGCCCAATTGCTTATTATTTTTTAAGAACCTGTCGATCTCGAAAGTCGAGATCGTAATATTGGCGACCTTGCCAGGATTGGTTCTGTTTTGGCTGACGGGGGTGTGGCAGCATCGGGGAAGAGTATTTAGTTTGTAAAAAAAAATTTTTTAATAATAATTTTTTTTTTCTGTTAGGTGGGGAGGTGTTAGGAACAATCGTTTGCCGATTGTTCCCTTGGCTGATTGTTCCCTCTTTTGTTTTTAATTGCTGGTGAGTTGACGTCTGTTAGATGGCGTCAAACTTCGTCAGTCAGGTTCTGGAGGGCAGAACGACCAGTCAGTCAGTCAGTCAAAAGCAGTCAGGTATGATTACCTGTGGACCAGCATGAGGCAGCGCCAGGTACTGGATACCTGGTTATTTGGTTGAAGTCGTTTGTATGGAGTATGACTTCGAGTGGACTTCGACAGCCTTTGGCCAGCATTGGCGTGTTTGCGTCATCGAGAGGACGACGTGTCGAGTACGACCTCACTGGGCAGCAGCAATAGCGTGTTTTAGTCGTCAAGAGGACGACGTGTCGAGTGCGACCTCACTGAGCAGCAGCACTGGCGTTTTTTTTCGTCCAGTGGTCGAGGAGGACTTCCATACTGTATCTGAGGACGAGATGGTTGTTGTATCAACTCTGTCTTGATCGTCCAGCATTCGAGGAGGATGTCCATATTGTCTCCAAGGACGAGGTGGTTGTTGTATCGGCACGTCTGATCGTCCGGCATTGGGACTGTTGTCCTCATCGTTTGAAGAAGTGTTCCCGTTTTGCTTTCCTTTGACTATCATTATGCTGCTTCAGTGTTAATTTTAATTATTTATTATGCTGCCTATTTCTATTAATTATATTTACAGATTGTTATTGCCCTTATACAGCCTATTTTGTCATTATTTTGGCTTTGTTATTGAACGGTGGATTTTATTGATTCTTAGACTGGTTTTACATATTAATTATTATTGTTAGTTTGTAATTTTTTTGTGTTTTTGCCACCCAGAACCTTGACTCACTGTAGTTTATGTATTTAACTCTTGTAAATAAATTAATTTTAGGTAACTTTTGTTTTGTTATGCTACTCTTCCTCTTCTTTTGTCACCTGTCGTCAGTCATTACAGCCCAATTGCTTATTATTTTTTAAGAACCTGTCGATCTCGAGAGTCGAGATCGTAATAGTTACACATATGGGGTTTTATAACAGATAAGTGCATATATCTCCGGGGTATTCACTTGTCTCGAATAATTAATTACCTTTGTAAAATATACCAAAGGAAAAGTGAATTCGAGATATTTAATATTTGACGCTTAATATTTGTGAAAAGATGAGTGGAAAAATTTCGCAGACGTGTGTGACTGTGTTTTCTGAGCGTGTGATATCCATAGGCTGAACCATCAGCCAAGAAATTTCTGTCCACCTAAAAGGAAAAAATAAATGTAAATAAAAACAATTGGACCGCCTCTTAAATTTGTCTATTTGGCATCTTCCCAGTAGAGTAGCGGTTGTATTGACTAGTCAAGCTTTAAGATTCTTCTTTGGATCTCGGTCTACTGGTTGTAGAGGAAGCAATGTGCTCTCAGGAAAGACCCGAATAGGTTTCTGTCAAGATATTTGAGTATTAACACCGCCTGGCTAATTTTACTTTTTCTACTTGTAAAGGTGTGTTTTAGGACACCTTCGATTTTCTAGATCTTGGCAAATCTCTTTAGAATGAGGTTGCTAGCCCCATGGGATTCTACACACTGACTATAACCCTCCTCATTTGCCTTACCATAAAGAACTTGATTTACTGTCTATGTTAACTGGGCCTCAATGGCTTTTTCCAATAGTGAGACTAAGCTCGTGTAAGTAAATGAGGTCCTGGATATCTATATATATATATATATATATATATATATATATATATATATATATATATATATATATATATAGGTATATATAGGCTAGGAATAATAAATACATAGTATATATTAAAATAAATTGGGTTGATAACCTTAGCTCTTGCCGGTTAGAAACATATGCAAGACAGTGAATTCCTCAAGGCACCGACATGAGATACAAATCGAAAAGCATGCCGTTTGCAATACAAGTTGCGAATACATTCCAGAGATATGAGGTAAAGTCACAGGGGAGGTTACTTCAGGTTGTTACAGGTTACCGAGTACATGAACTGGTGAACGTGACATGGGAACAGACTAGCGTGCGTATGTTGGTGGGCGTACATACGTACGACGGATTAATTTCCAGCTTTTTCAGATTCTCAGCTCTTCCGCCGCTTCTTCGCTTATTTTTCCATTTTCCGTTTTCTTAGTTTTCTCCGGCTTCTCAAATAGTTTGGGTTTGCTGACTTTAAAGCTCTTCTCCTCCTCCTCCTCCTCCTCCTCCTCCTCCTCCTCCTCCTCCTCCTCCTCTCTCGCTTTCACAAACCCATATGTTCATAGTTTCTTGCTTTCCTCAAAGATGGAGGGTCTTCCTAAATGATTTGTAATAAAAAAAATTAAATATTACCTTAATAGCTGAACAAATCATAACACTTTCACACGCATACATACATTATACGATGCATATTCATGCTATCATGTATGCAAGTATGTAACACCATACCGTCAAAGAATGAAAAGGTATTAAAACTTGGAAAAACCAACCATATTCCAACATTTATATGCGAAATATATTCTCAGAATTATAACATTCCCCCTTCTCCACTCCATTGATTTCACTGGATACACAGACCTATATTTCACAATAGTCCTTTGATTACCATACCACGGATGAATGGAATTTCGATAACAATGAGACCGCCATTATCTATTAATTTGCTAATTAGAATATCATTGTTTACAGAATCGAATGCATTGCTAACATCAACAATTGATATTATTGTAGGCCATAACTTTCAGCGGCAAAAAGGCTAGGTTCTGTCTTTAAGGAATGTTCTACCACAAACACACATCACGCATACACAATCACACACACAAATATGTGTATAGATACATATACGGATTATAATATATATATATAATATATTATATATCATATATATATATATATATATATATAATATATTATAGTATAACATATATATGTATATATATATATGTGTATTATATATATATATATATTATATATATATATATATATATATATATATATATATATATATAAATATATATATATATATATAAATATAATATATATAAATTATATATATATATATATATATATATATATATATATCATATATATGTATATATATATATATATATATTATATATATATATATATATATAATATATTATATATATAATATATATATCTACTTATAGAATCTGAATTAGGCACAAATATGTACAGAAGTCAGAATAAAATTATATACCTCTTGACAGCCTAATGGATAAATCGACTCTGTATACCTGCACATAAATCAAATTGCAGTAGCATACGCCTGTTTGTGTATTTTCAACAGTAATAAACACCAGTAGCTGCTGTGGCTCCTCTTACAGTAAGTATTTTGGGGGTGAGGTTGTTAGCCCCACGGCCTTCCTTGGGGATACTCATTGTCTTAATGACGTATGGCCTTCGTAGGTGGTGACTCATCTTACTATTGTTTACACAATATTTCCAGACAAACTCTGGAATCAAATCTGAGGAAAACTATGCGTTGAGTGACAAGATTGTGAGATGGAAAAGTTTCTTACATGAACAGAGTATAAGCTGGAGCTGATATACTGTCAAAGTAGGGGTTTACAAGTTTTTAGAGACGTAATTACAGAGATTAGTCATGAAAATAATTCGTCAAAGGGTGGACTCTTGGAAAAATGTGGAAGTAATGGAGTCAGCTAAGGGAAATAAGAATTTCACACTCCGCAGACTGACTTTATATGGAGAGGGTCACTTGTTGCCCGATGACTATAATTGACAAATAACCAGTACTTACGAGTCAGTGACCTGGGACAAGGGAAATGCTACTAAGATGTGGTGCGCAGATGACCTCATATGGAGTTTTAACTTATTTTGTTTCGCCATACAAATATGTTAGATTAAACAGCGTATTTTTGGAAAGCATGCAAACATTCCCATCACTGAGCAGTCTGCGATATCTGTAGGGCCAATTAGTATCATAAGTTGATCGAACAGAGCCATAAATAAAAGTTGAAACAAAAGGCGCAGGTGTCTCATACCTGCAGATTTCTAAATTTTCACTTGCACAGTCTGTTCTTGTTATTTTCAGAAAACTTCGATATTTCTGATTGCTGAGGCCATCATACAACAACAATTTATTTATTCTTATTTTCAATATTATCATTCTAACGAATATTTCTTATTAAACATTTATACTCGCAACACAATTTTGTCTTTGAGAGAGAGAGAGAGAGAGAGAGTTAAGACTAGTTTACACATGCTATGGCTGTCGAAATTTCATTAAAAGCACGTACAATCCTAACATCAAAAACCATTTACTAAGATACACTATAACCCTACATGTATACGTGATTATAATCATGGCTTTAGCCGAAGTGACCTATTGCCCAAAATATACTTTATATCTATCTGATCTATCCATCTTTCTATAAAAAGCCCTACTGACTTTGGCAGTTATTATACTGCTGGTATGGAAGTGTCCGAAAGTGCTTATAAGATCCAAAAAGCTGATGCGGAAAACTAGTAAGCTAACGCCATCTGGAGCTGCCCATTCTCAGGAAAATTAGTGATTACGATTACACACAAACATACATACATATATATCTTAAATACACGGTAGTGAATTGTTAATCTCGGCTCTTTCCGGTTAGAGACAAGTCGGATAGAGACATGCGCTGGATTCATCGAAGATGCTGAAATGAAAACAGGCAGGATAGATGACCAATGCACTTTGGGGTCGATGACGCCTCGAAGATCACGGACTTTGGGCATGAAGCACCCATGTTTGCTAAGTGAAACATAGGGTGTGTCTGTGTGTGTTCGTAACGAACGGTATATGACTTTTATTATGGAAGGATAAGTGCTAAGAGGGAGGACTCACTGACTGCTTGTGACAGAGTGTGGAACACGCCTGGGAGAGGTGTTGTGAGGTGTTGCAGACCCATCGAATAAGGTAACGTAAGAAAGAACTTTGAGAAAGTTAACCTTTGAAGTAATCATTATTGGGTCTGGAGAAAGAGGAGTGTGGTGCAGTACACATTCTTTTTAACTAACTTTCATGGTTAAAGTGGTGTTATAATTGTGGTCTCTTTATTTCAGATGGGTTCGAAGTCACCATATAGAAAAATGGATTCTCTAAGACATTTATTGACTTATTAAAATATTATGAGTAGTCGGATATAATGAGATAAGAGGGGGAACTTACTTAAATATGATTTTGAGAGGAAACTATAGTTTAATGGTTTTGGGGGGTCAGAGTTAATTCATTTTATTCCAATTTATTAATTGATTTTATTACATTTTAATGTTAGATAATTTGGGAAATACAAAGTATATTTTTGTAACTACGGGAGCTTATTTGCCTAGTCTGCTTTTTCAGCCAACTCCCCAAAAGAATCTGCAACGGACAGAGGGTAGGCTCAGTTGCCAATAGCAGTATATTTCATTTTGTTTAAATGGATGTCATTTGAACTTAAAACCCCGTTTAAGATATATATATATATCTATATATATATATATATAGTATATATATCTATTATATCGATATATATATATATATATTAATATATGCCAATGATGATGCTGCTTCCTCTCCTGTTTATTCGACTCAGGTCATTTCTCCAACAAACCACCCAACCAGCATAGAACAAGCAGTTGACAATAGAAACATTCCCCCACGAAGATCAAGACGAATTCTGGAAAGAACGAGGGCTCAACCGCCTGATCATTCATAATAATAAACTAGCTTGTGACCTAACCATTATTGTTTTTCAAATGTTTGCGCTCCTACTTGTCAGTTCCTTGAGGTGACATATCACATTTTAATGAACAAGACCACAGCTGATGGTCGAAAGCTTTAATCCTATACAAGAAATATAGAAGAGTGTGCTACTAGAAACAGCGCGCATTGTGAAAATAGTAATGGACTCCTAAAGAGGCAGGATGCAACCCGGAACCCCACAGAATAAAAAAAAAAAAAAAAACACCCAGTCAAATATGATGATTGTGAGAGACCAAATAAATAAATAAATAAATAAATAAACAAATAATTCATTATTATCATTATTAAAAAGATTGAATGTCGGGATGCTGATGATGATGTCAAGTAATTTTTTATCAACTGCTCTAGGTCAGTCCATAAAGGCACCAGGAGCACAACTATGTATTTATTTATACCCTCAAGCGGGCTTCAAGTGTTTTTTTTTTTTTTTTTTTTTTTTTTTTTTTTTTTTTTTTTAAGAGGGGGGGGGGGGGGGGGGGGGGGGGGGGGGGGGGGGGGGGGGTGGGGGGGGGGGGGGGGGGGGGGGGGGGCGGTATTTTCTGACTGGCTTCAATCCCGCTTAAGGGTATGAGTGCTACATGATTGTACCCCTGGCGTCCTTCGTCTTTTGTCAATGGTAGAATAAACTAGGGAAACGTTAAGGAGAGTAAACTCAATGTCCACTCTTTTTGTTGTATATGTTCGTTTTTTCTCTTTCTCTTTTCTCTTCTCTTTATTATTAGTCAGTCTTTCTTTGGTAGCCTTGGTTTGTATTTGTTAAGGTTATTTATTGTTATATGGGGTACTCTTCATCTGTATTGCTTTGTTGTTGAGTTTTTCTTTTCTTAGGAACTTATTGTTGTATTATAGATTATTTACACTGGACTTCTGCAGATTCTGAAATCAGATTAATTCAATTCCTTTCATTTATCTAGTCTCTCCGGAGATTATGGCATGAATACTTATGATGAGACTCTGAGCAAGTTAAACACCACTTTGTTTATCTTATTTTTATAACACACAATTCACTATCAGTACACACAACACAAATTACACAGGTTACCGACACAACCTTTGCGTCCAGATCTTAGTTCCTAACTGATCTTCTCTGAGATTTCAAATGAAGTCTGAACCTATTGTGTCAATTTGGGCTTCTCCCTAATTTCTACTGGGATACACCCTACTTTCTCTTGAGTGACTTTTCCAATTTCCGGTGCCACCCCTATAAGAGTCTTACAGATTGTTCTAATCTATCGTAACCACCCACTGGAGGTGTCAAAGTCCAGATTTTCCACTGGAATCAACACTATTTTGTTTTGGCGGAGTTGATGGTCTGTTTAGTCTCATTTTTCATATAGCTACGACTGCAATCTGTTCCTACCACACTTTCTGACTTCCCTTCGCCTTCATCTACCATAACTCTACTAGTAGATTTCCCTAGCTAATTTTCCCTACGTAATTATTTTCCCACAGACTTCTTCATTCCTAACATTTTTAATGAGGTTTGTTCGAAAGAGGGACGTCTTCGAGAATATTATTATTATTATTATTATTATTATTATTATTATTATTATTATTATTATTATTATTATTATTATTGCTCTATCACAGTCCTCCAATTCGACTGGGTGGTATTTATAGTGTGGGGTTCCGGGTTGCATCCTGCCTCCTTAGGAGTCCATCACTTTTCTTACTATGTGTGCCGTTTCTAGGATCACACTCTTCTGCATGAGGCCCGGAGCTACTTCAGCCTCTAGTTTTTCCAGATTCCTTTTCAGGGATCTTGGGATCGTGCCTAGTGCTCCTATGATTATGGGTACGATTTCCACTGGCATATCCCATATCCTTCTTATTTCTATTTTCAGATCTTGATACTTATCCATTTTTTCCCTCTCTTTCTCTTCAACTCTGGTGTCCCATGGTATTGCGACATCAATGAGTGATACTTTCTTCTTGACTTTGTCAATCAACGTCACGTCTGGTCTGTTTGCTCGTATCACCCTATCCGTTCTGATACCATAGTCCCAGAGGATCTTTGCCTGATCGTTTTCTATCACTCCTTCAGGTTGGTGCTCGTACCACTTATTACTGCAAGGTAGCTGATGTTTCTTGCACAGGCTCCAGTGGAGGGCTTTTGCCACTGAATCATGCCTCTTTTTGTACTGGTTCTGTGCAAGTGCCGGGCATTCACTTGCTATGTGGTTTATGGTTTCATTATTTTTTATTTTTATTATTATTATTATTATTATTATTATTATATTATTATTATTATTATTATTTTGTTTTAAAGGGTCCACAATAATACAAAGTGTAAAAAGTCCGTGTATAATTTTGAAGACTGTAAAGTCTTCAAAATTATACACGGAATTTTTACACTTTGTATTATTGTGGACCCTTTAGAACATTATATATACTGCTCGTGATAGAGACTCCCTAACTTACTACTACTACTACTACTACTAATAATAATAAATAATAGTAATAATAATAATAATAAATATAATATACATAATAACTATTATTAATTATTATTATTGACTATTAGTATTATTATTTTATTAGTATTATTATTATTAATTATTATTATTATTATTATTATTATAAATTAAGGGACCCTAACTTACACATTTCATTAAAGTAACAGCTTCATATGAGTAATATGCATCAAAGGTACTGCATTCTATTAGCTATTTACTTATTACTCAAGAAATCCACAATGATGCAAATGCAAGTATGTATTAGAAATATATACACAGACGAAAACTTCGAAACCTTCCTCGATTCTTCTTCCCAAACTGGTTAAAAAGTCTTGAAAAAAAAAATAAAATAAAAATATAATTTAAAACGTGTTGTTAACGTAAGAAAACAGGCCTCATTTGAAGATTGCCAGTTCAGGTAACACCTTCGTCCTCCATAGATTAACCAACAGTGTTACCTGGAAGAAAGAAGGAGATGCAGCAGCTGCATCAGATGTGGCTAAAGGAATCAGCTGAATTAAAAATACTATGCTTAAAACTTTTAATATACTGTCTACACTGAGGCGTGCAATGCTAAAACCCACACTCGCCAAAAGTTGGCGATTTCCAGATTATTGTGCGTCTGGAAAGCTCTACCTTTCTTTTCGACAGTATAAAGTGAGTGTGGAATTTGGGTCAGGAAGGTGGTTGAAAATACTATTGAAGCAACATATGATGTCATGAGTTTTTTAAGCTTTCAAACTGTAATGCTCGTTTTCCACAATTTTTTTTTAAAGATGTGGTGAGTGTGGGATTTAGCGTTGAATGATTCAGAGGTCATTCGTCAATTGATCGTCTCACGTGAAAGACTAGTTATACCCTTCAAACAAAAGTTAGGTATAACTTTTGTATCTTACTTTAGCCAGACCACTGAGCTGATTGATAGCTCTCATAGGGCTGGCTCGAATGATTAGATATTTTTACGTGGCTAGGAACCAATTGGTCACCTAGCAACGGGACCTACAGCTTGCTGTGGGATCCGAACCCCATTACATCGAGAAATTAATTTCTAATCACCAGAAACAAATTCCTCTGATTCCATATTGGCAGAGTAACCCACTCGTCCAACGAGGAACTACCCTCCATACTACGGCCACTTTTTGTAACAGCTCTCCTGTCAACCATTGTTGAAAACATGACCATGAAATGAACTGGAACAGCTCCAAATTTATCTTTAACAAAAATATACAGTAATTTGGAAATGACTGGTTGAGGGAGCTGTTATGAAAAGAGGTCGTTGTATGAGATCTTTGACCTCATCTTCAGCCTATAGCTGGTATAGTATTATAAGGTTTTCTAAGTATAAGTAAAAAAAGATTTTTTTTTTTTTTGGTAGTTTTATTTTCTCAAAGGGTTACAAATGCGAATGCGTTTACAATGGAGTTACAAAAGTGTGAATGAATTACAATAGTTACAAAAGTGAATGAATTTCAATAGTTACAAAACCGGAATGAATTGAAACAGAATTACAAAAGTGAATGAATTATAATAGAGTTACAAAACTGAATGAATTACATAGGAGTTACAAAAACTGAATGAATTACAATGGAGTTACAAAGTGAAAGACTACGTGAGAGTTACAAAAATGAATGAAGTGCAAGAGTCGCAAGAGTCACAAAAGTTACAAAGTGCATGAAAGAAGATATAAAGTCCGCTGGTAGGTACTATTGTAGTCGGGTGGGTCAAAGCGTTGTTGGAATGGTGGGCTGGCCGTGTCTTGGCGCTGGTACGTCAAGTTACGGGGCGGCGCGATCTTCTTGATCTCGTCGATGGGGTTGGCTGGAGGGGGAGGGGGGAAAATTATTAATTGGGAGGTGGGGGAACCTCCCGTTGGCCGGTGGGGGGGCGCACCAGCCAACCACCCATCCCCTCCAGTCAATCCCATCGAAAAGGGACCAAGAAGATTGCCCGACGCCATCCAGGGACAGGACGCAACAGAACCAAGACACCGCCAGTCTGAATTAAGGGCACCAGTCCGCCCGCTAACTGTAACCGACTCGTCTACTATAAGCTCGGGGGCGACTCCATTCCCTTAGGTAGATCTCCTTGAGAGGCGATTCCTCCTCCTTGTGGGCGACAGCTCATCCTTGTGGGCATCTCTTCATCCTTGTGGGCATCTCTTCATCCTTGGGGGCGACTGCTGCTCCTTGTAGGCGAAACATCACCCTCGGTGGTCGAATCCTTATCCTATTTTAGAATCCTCAGAAGCAATTTCTGGATATCGACGAGAACTTCCTCAGCAGTAGATTTGGAACATCTGCTAAGCACAGCTCGTACATGCGCCTTGTCGTGGTGCATGAAGTTGAGCACGACATTGTTCTTATATTTGACGAAGGCGAGACACTTTTCATTTTTCTGGAGGAGCTCCTGGAATTCAGCAGGTAACATAATACTGTGCAAGTTTTCATTGTGCGTTTCAAGGACCATAGACTGGACCACGCACAACCTGCTGCTGTCCTCTTCTCCAGGATGCTTTCTCCTCTTCTTGTTTCTCCTCTTCTTTTTGCTGGTCTTTTTCTTGTCCACTTTATTGTTTTCTTCGTTATTAGTTTGAGGACATTGTTCCATTTCTTCTCTTTCCTCTTTATTGTCCTCTGTGACTTCCAAGTCTTCCTGATTTACGTTCTCCCGTTCTAACTCTCCTACTTCGTTTGCTTCCTGTGAATATCCTTCATTGTCCTGGGTGACCTCTGACTCCACTTCATTAACTTTGTCTTCTTCATTTTTCTCTTGCTCTTGAGAAGATCCTTCTATTTCCTCATTTTCTTCTGCTAACTCAGCGATCCAGTTTCTTAGTACTAGGAGTTCTTCAACCAGAAGGCGATTCTTCTCTCTCTCTTTTTCCATATCTTCAACTACTGAGCTAATGTGTAATTCTTTTTCCTCGAGTGAATCATTTATTTTTTCCTTTTCTTCAGCTAATTCAGCGATCGACTTTTTCATCACTAGTAGCTCTTCTGCCAGGATCTCATTTTTCCTCCTTTCATCGCGAAGCACTTCCATCGAAGCGACCATCTGCGATTCCTTAAGAGCCAGATCCTTTTGAAGGTGTTGATTTCCATCTTGAAGCATTTGCACTTTCCTCTCCAGACCTAAATTCTCATGTGCCTCTCTTTCCAGACTGCTCTGGAGATCACAATTTCTGGCACGAAGAACATTTACTTGATCTTGAAACTCTTTCAGGTTTTCTTTGAGATCTGAA
>NC_087207.1:40417905-40457905 GCF_015104395.2 Macrobrachium nipponense | reverse complement strand
CAGATTTAGCATTTAGAAATATTGAATTTCTCCCAGACATCATTGGCAAAGAGAAGCCGAATTTCATTTTCATCAGACAGAATTGAAGGTCAAAACTTCTCGTAGACTTCTTTCACTTACTTTTTATCGAGTTATGTTGTCTAAAATGGAGTGACTGATTGATTGATTTATGGTTACTTAAACTGGCATAGAAGTTTTAAAATGGAAAATAAAAGTAAAAAAAAAATTTGAAAAAAAAATTTAAATATAGAAAAGTACAACCTTCGCAAGTCCCTTTTTTATAAAAAATATTTGACTAGGCTTCTCAAAGGTCATTTTTTTATATTCATAAAATTAACTCCTATTTACCTTTAGGCAATGTCATTTATTCAGTATTCCTTCTCTCTCTCTCCTCTCTCTCTCTCTCTCTCTCTCTCTCTCTCTCTCTCTCTCTCTCTCGTTTGTTTTTGTTCTAACTTTAAAAATTACAGGTTCATCATAAACCCGAAAAATTCTCTTGAGTTGCACAAACAAAAATAAAGATATCAGTTTTAATAATAAGTAAAAAATTAATGTATTTGTTTTCCTTATTTGAAACTAATGTCCTTTTCAAGCCAACCCATTGATGCATTATTTTATTCAGTTTAGAAAAGTGAAAATATATTCCTTAATTATGCTATTTAGACTTACAATTCCTTAGTTCCTGTGTCCAAATCAGTCGCTTTTTTTTATTTCGGGTTTCTTGTCTTCACCTATTTTCCACAATCCAAAACAAAAGAGAATCGGTTCTATTTGACATTGGCTGTTGATAAGCCAATCACAGGGATGGAAACTCTCAGTCTCTCTCGAGACTTCACATGTGTAGGATCTATGTTCCACCTCTCCTAAGGGATACGTCTTTCAAAAGTATCTCTCAGGAGAGGTGGAACATACACCCTGCCTATGTGAACTCTCTCAAAAGACTGAGAGTTTGCAGCCCTGTGATTGGCTTATCAACAGCCAATCAGGAGCGTCGTAAGAGACGGCCCTAGACATCAAATGCAGTTCATGTGAATCTACTATAGCTTGCATTAACATGTGGTATGAACAGCTTCTGGGAGTAATAGAAAACGATTAAGAAAAGATCATCTGGGACTTTGGTATCAGAGCAGATAGGGTGATACGTGCTAATAGGTCAAGTGTAACGTTGATTGACAAAATCAAGAAGAAAGTATCACTCATTGATGTCGCAATGCCATGGGACAACAGAGTTGATGAAACAGAAAGAGAAAACATCTATAAGTACCAAGACCTGAAAATAGAAATAAGAAGGACATGGGATATGCCAGTGGAAATTGTACCCATAATCTTAGGAACACTAGGCACGATCCCAAGATCCCTGAAAAGGAACCTGGAAAAACTACTTGCCGAAATAGCTCCTGGACTCATGCAGAAGAGTGTGATACTAGAAACAGCACACATAGTGTAACTACTAATGGACTCCTAAAGAGGCAGGATACAACCCGGAACCCCACATATAAAAAAAAAACAGTCAAATATGATGATTGTGAAGACCAAATAAATAAATAAATAAATAAATAAATAAATAAATAATTCAGTATTATCATTATTAAAAAGATTGAATGTCAGGATGCTGATGATGATGTCAAGCAATTTTTTATCAACTGCTCTACGTCAGTCCATAAAGGCACCAGGAGCACAACCATGTATTTATTTATACCCTCAAGCGGGCTTGAAGTGTTTGTTAATTGGTGCGTTTTTGTAAGGTAGAATCTTCGAGTTATATGATCGCTTACCTGCTTCTTCTTCTTCTAGGATAATTGCGTTTTCTGGCAGTTTGGTTTTTTTATACTTTATGCTTCTTCTTAAATTTTAGCTCTGGGATTAGTAACCTTTGTTTGAATGAGACGAACTGCAGAGTTTCTTTCTTAACTGTGCAAAGAATTAGAGTTACAAGTAATACTACAAAACTCATAAATCTATGGTTGGACTTTTGCCAGTCCTCTCTGGCTTCTTCTTTCAGTCTCAACTTGATCCACCCTCGGTTCGAATTCGGCACCACCACCTTAGGCGGTGTAGATTTTGATTCTCCGCCCAACTGGATTCTTGATTCGTGGATTGGTGTTTCCTTATCTTTTCCCCATCCCGTTGTAGGTGGGGTTAACATGTTAATTCCTCTTTTTCCAGGCGGAGTCAATAATTTAACATGTTAATACCTCCTCTGGAAGGCGGAGCTGCATTCCTGCTAGAAGGTCATAGGACAAAGATTTTATAACAGTCTTAAGATTTTAATAGCGATGGTGTTATGGTTCAACTTCCTGTGACGAAGGTTTTGTTGATCAAATTCTGGCTCACACACCAAACTCAATTTTCTCTCTCTCTTCCTCTCTTTCTTTCTCGTTATTTTCACTGTACATTGATTATTCTCGTTCTCTCTCTGTTTTTACACTACCCTATCTACTATTATTTTTTATAGCTATCATTACATCACTCGGTCACCTACGGTCACCACCTACTAAACATTATCTCCAATGTTTAATATATATATATATATATATATATATATATATATATATATATATATATATATACTACATACATATATATATATATATATATATATATTATATATTATATATATATATATATATATATATATATATATATCTAACAAAATGGATATACTAAAAAATTATTAGAGAGTACAATAAAATATACATCAAAATTGTTCTCCCAATTCTGGAAGATAGGATAAGTGTAATAAAATTGTAAAAAAAATCATAGTAAATGTTAAACAATACAAATACATAAGTATATCAAATTAAAAATACATTAAATCATAAGCATAATAAATGAATACTCAGAATATAATATCTGAAAAAAATGTTAGAAATGATGTGGATAGTAAATGTCAATTATGGATCATTTGTTTTCATTTCTATCAGTATCCCTTGTATCTTTTTGATAATCAAATGTCTCACTATGATGACAAACAACAAATTAGTGACTACTATTATCAGCAGATTTACAAATTAAAGAAATGGTGCTTGTTTCGTATACAAGTAATAGTCATCCACATAATTCAAGTTCTCAAGTTCCTTTAATTCTAGCTGAGACAATTTAAACTCATCTATTGCAAATGTGTAATTCTTATATGGCATATTTTTGTTGAAATAGTATTGAGTGAAAAGGTGTGGTTCATAGTATAATTGATTTGGTATAATTAACTTACATGATGTTGCAAAAGACTTCATATTCTCAAGTTTCAGTTGGGTGGTGACATTAGGACAAGTGATTGTGGCTACAGTATCTAATGAAAATACAAAAATGTCTTCATTCACTATAGTAGCTTCAAATGACTTATTAAATGACTGTGCACACACATCCTTTTTTTTTTATTTTGTTTTAAAATCAACTCTTGGATACAGGGATGATCATTGGTCGTCTTATGTAAGTTATCAATATCACATTATATACTCTTTTTTTTCCTTCAAAATTACACATTCATTGAATTGTTCATCATTTAAAAAAGCTAACATTAATCCATGTTCTTCCAATACAAAATGAGTACTAAGGACCTTTCTAATAATGATCTGATTTTCATTATACATAGGAAAGGGATTTACAGAAACTAGCACATTTGAAATTTTCGTATTGAAAGGTAGAACTAAAATAATTCTGTCATGGATTACTTTGGCACTTATCAAATTATAGTACATGAAAATATCTTCTACTAAAGGTGTGCAATGCTTCTCAATTATATAAAACTTAACAGTCTTCCAATTCTTTTGGAGTGATTAGTGTTGGGCTCAAAATACCTTTGTAAGCAAGTAAGACAGCATTGAGCATGTCTTTATGTTCTTGTAACATCACTTAACTTTCCAGTTCAAAGGTATTTAAAAACTGTATATTTTCTATCTTATTGAGTTCTTTTGTTACATTCTGATTTACTTGACCTATGAAGACTTTAAATTTTTCTATCTGTTCTGTATTTTGATTGTGAGAGGCAGGCACTTTATTTATCACTGTACCCCTTGCGGCTGCCCACTTTTCCAGTCTGTCAATTCTTTCCTTTTCTTGTTCTACATTTGCTTCGGTAGCAACTGATTTAGAGCAGTTCCAGTGAAGGGTAAGAGGGATCTTTGGACCTTGTTGTCAGTGTGTTATCTATGTTCATGCTCAAATTTTCCAATAATAACATGGCACTGTTATTATCACCCTTCTGTAGGATTGCTTTCATACCATCTTGGATTTCTCTTAGTTCCCTTTCACGTTTGAGCACTGTGGAAACATCTATACTAACTATTCCAAGGCCCTTGATCATTTAGACTTTTCCATGTCTTTTTAACAGGGCACCTTTTCTTATTTCCACTTCTGAAGGGATGAGTCCAATTAAAACTAGTGCTATGATGAACAGCGTGTTTGCCTCTGCAAAAATTAGACTTAATCAGATTTTCTTGATATATAGACACATAACTTGCACTATATATATCACAGTTATGATATTTTCAGTCCAACACTATTTACATATGGCTATATACACACATTTTTACCTCTTTCTGTTTCTTAGATCATACCTCGTTGTAATTGGATTTTCTATAGTATTTTCCTTTCCTATGTTATTTATATCTTTAGTAAACCATGGATCTGTTTTCACTACCTTTACTTGATTCCAGTGAACTACCTTTTCCTTTAGATCACTTTCATTTATTACTCTGTATTTATTTAATTTTAACACTTCTATTACTCTATATGGCTCAGTGAATTTATTAATTGCTCATTTCCAGGCAGCATGAATTCCACGCCTTTGGATATTATAGATTCCAGTTTTCCAGGTCCCCTTCTCTGAAGGTGCTCCTGGAGGAGGCATGAAATGGGGGATTGTTTTAGCACTAGGCAGTAACGTTTCCAAACAATTGCAGTTGAAACGAATTGATACACAGAGGAACTGATAAGTAGGAAAAGGCCTCTGCAACAATATTCTATATGGCAAAACTGGCAAAAAATAAGCGTGGAGGAAATGATGGCCT
Source organism: Macrobrachium nipponense (assembly GCF_015104395.2). NCBI lineage: Eukaryota > Metazoa > Arthropoda > Malacostraca > Decapoda > Palaemonidae > Macrobrachium > Macrobrachium nipponense. Next base: position 40,452,896 of record NC_087207.1, on the reverse strand, counting down.
TTCATGGAACAAAAATTAATATGGCTTTACACAGAAATAAGAGATCAAGGGACTTCTTTTCCTAGGAATGGGTGGACGAAAGCTCGTTTTTTCGGCAAATCTTTAGGAGAGATAGGAGGTTCCAGATATTCTGGGGTCTTCATGTGTCTCCTCCAGCAGCTCCTGGCAGTGGCTTCATGGCATCTCGGATGTCAAAGGTAAAACAAGTTCATGAATATTTATCTGAACGGTTCTTACGTTATTATCATCCTGGATGCCATCTAAGCGCCGACGAGTCCACAGTGCTATTCAAGGGTAGGACCGTATTCAAAATGTACGACAGCAAAAAAAAAAACCAACAAAATGGGGCATCAGAATATATGATATTGCCGATGCGCTGACGGGATATATTCTAGGTTTGATTCCATATTACGGCAAAGCTACTATCGAGTGCCTTGGTTATGCTGGTCATCTCTTCACCACTCGCATTGTATTGACACTAGTGGACATTGTTACGCGTGCCACAGGAGAAACTGGATACCATGTTTATAAGGATCTTTATACAAACTTATCTCTAGTTGCGGAACTTCTGAAGAAAAAAATTCACATCACTGGAACGATAAATAGGAATAGGAGAGGCCTTCCCCCTCAAGTGAAGAAAAGAAAAAGATCATCAGTAGGAGCAGTAAGGTCTTATGTGAAAAACAAGCGATGCCATATTCTGTCTTGGAAAGATAAGAGGGACGTCACTATGTGCTCTACATACCACACCGCAAGAACCATCCAACATCGCCGTATTATGAAAGGGAATGTAGAACAAGTTATTGAAAAACCAGTGATGGGTTCCGAATATACTTGTAACATGGGAGGAGTGGATCGTGCAGATCATTACATATCATCATACTGTTTCCTACAAAAATCATTGAAATGGTGGAGAAAAGTTTACTTTTTCCTTTTGGAAGTAGCCATAGTGAATAGTTTCATTCTCAATCGTATTCATATGAAATCAAAAGGGTTGAAAGTATTAACTCATCTTCAGTTCCGGAAAAAATTGGTAAAAGAGTTGGTAGGAAACGTAAGGAATGCGGCTCAAAATGGAAGAAGAAGCACATCTGATAATGAGGAAAGGTTGAATGGAAAATTACATATAATAGCCAAACAAGACAGGAAACATTTCGTCGAATGCATTGTATGCAGTGACAGACGAGGACCTGGTGGGAGGAAAGAAACAAAATATTACTGTAAAACTTGTACCAGGCAATCCTGAGTGCCTACTGAAGCTTACCCAACACAAAAAAGGGATTACAAAAAAAAGAAATATTACTTAATTTTTGTATGAATCCTTGCAATATAAATTTTGTTGTCTATTTTTTGTTTATCATAAACATAATAACATACTTTTTCTTTCTTACGCATTGTTATTGTGTTAAAAACATTATAATTTTTTTTTTCTTTTTTTTTTTTTTTCGCTCTATCACAGTCCTCCAATTCGACTGGGTGGTATTTATAGTGTGTGGGGTTCCGGGTGCATACCTGCTCCTTAGGAGTCCATCACTTTTCTTACTAGTGCGCCGTTTCTAGGATCACACTCCTCTGCATGAGTCCTGGAGCTACTTCAGCGTCTAGCTTTTCTAGATTCTTTTTCAGGGATCTTGGGATCGTGCTTAGTGCTCCTATGATTATGGGTACGATTTCCACTGGCATATCCCATATCCTTCTTATTTGTATTTTCAGATCTTGATACTTATCCATTTTTTCCCTCTCTTTCTCTTCAACTCTGGTGTCCCATGGTATTGCGACATCAATGAGTGATACTTTCTTCTTGACTTTGTCAATCACGTCACGTCTGGTCTATTTGCACGTATCACCCATATCCGTTCTAATACCATAGTCCCAGAGGATCTTTGCCTGATCGTTTTCTAATCACTCCTTCAGGTTGGTGCTTGTACCACTTATTACTGCAAGGTAGCTGATGTTTCTTGCACAGGCTCCAGTGGAGGGCTTTTTGCCACTGAATCATGCCTCTTTTTGTGTACTGGTTCTGTGCAAGTGCTGGGCATTCACTTGCTATGTGGTTTATGGTTTCATTTTTCGTATTGCACTTCCTACATATGGGAGAGATGGTATTTCCGTCTATCGTTCTTTGAACATATCTGGGTTCTTAGGGCCTGATCTTGTGCTGCTGTTATCATTCCTTCAGTTTCCTTCTTTAGCTCACCCTCTGTAGCCATTGCCAATTGTCATCGCTGGCTAGTTCTTTAGTCTGTCTCATGTATTGTCCGTGCATTGGTTTGTTGTGCCAGTCCTCTGTTCTGTCTGTCATTCTCCTGTCGCTGTATATTTGTGGGTCTTCGTCTACTTTTATTAGTCCTGCTTCCCATCCACTCTTTAGCTACTCGTCTTCACTGGTTTTCAGATATTGCCCCAGTGCTCTGTTCTCGATGTTGATGCAGTCCTCTATACTTAGTAGTCCTCTCCCTCCTTCCTTTCGTGTTATGTATAGTCTGTCCGTATTTGCTCTTGGGTGTAGCTTTGTGTATTGTCATATGTTTCCTGGCTTTCTGATCTATCCTGCAGAGTTCTGCCTTCGTCCATTCCACTATTCCTGCGCTGTATCTGATTATCTGGCACTGCCCATGTGTTTATGGCTTTGATCATATTTCCGGCGTTGAGTTTTTGACTTGAGTATCGCCTTGAGTCTCTGCATATATTCTTTCCTGATTGTGTCCTTCATCTCTTGGTGTTTTATATCCCTCCTTCCATTATTCCCAGGTATTTGTATCCGTGTCATCTATGTGTTTGATGTTGCTCCCATCTGGTAGCTTTATCCCTTCAGTTCTCGTTACTTTGCCTTTTTGTATGTTGACTAAGGCGCACTTTGCTATTCCAAACTCCATCCTGATGTCCCCAGATACAATCCTTACAGTCTGGATTAGGGTATCTATTTCCTTGATGCTCTTACCATACAGCTTGATGTCGTCCATGAACATCAGATGGTTGATTCTGTTGCCTATTTTCTTGAGTTGGTACACCCGGCATCCATCTTGTAGTACTTTTGTCATGGGAATCATAGCTACTACGAAGAGTAGTGGGGACAGTGAGTCGCCCTGGAAGATCCCGCTCTCCTGATATTAACCTCTGCTAGTCTTATTCCAGAGCTTGTAAGTATTGTATTCCAGTTGCACATTGTATTTTTGAGGAAGCTGATGGTGTTTTCCTCTGCCCCATATATTTTCAGGCATTCTATTAGCCATGTGTGTGGTATCATGTCGAAGGCTTTCTTATAGTCTATCCATGCCATGCTTAGGTTGGTTTTCCTTCTCCTACTGTTCTTCATTACCATTTTGTCTATCAGAGCAGGTCTTTTGTGCCTCTACACTTCCTTCTGCAGCCTTTCTGTTGGTGGGGGATGGTGTTTGTCTCCTCTAGGTAATTGTATAGCCTTCCACTGATGATAACTGTTAGTAACTTCCACATTATTGGTAGGCAGGTGATAGGCCTGTAGTTACTGGCTATATTTCCCTTACTCTTGTCAGGGCCTTGAAGTTTTTGAGCCAGTATACCATGGACTTCATCGGGACCTGGGGCTTTCCAGTTTGGCATTTTTCTTTAGTTGGTGTCTGACTGTGTCTGTCGCGATCTCTGTGAATCTTTGTTTTATTCTCCCTGTTTCTTCTTCCTTGACTTCCTGGAGCCATGTTGCATTGTTAGTTGTGTGATACCGGATTGCTCCATATGTTTTCCCAGAGTCACTTACTTGGTTTGGCTTCAGGAATTTCTTGGTGGTTGTCATTCCCTCTTAGTTGGCTGTATAGTCTTTTCTGGTTGGTTCCGAATAGTTTGTTCTGTTGGTATCCCTTATTCCTGTTCATGTACCGTTGGATCTTATGTGCTTTGGCCTTAAGCCTCTATTTTACATCTTCTATTGTGTTTGGTTTCCCCCGTCCCCTCTCTTGTACTTTGTATTTCTCGTTGAGTTCCTCCCTTGTTTTCTTGCTTCTTAGCCTTTTTTCTGCCATCTCCTTCAGTTTACTCAAGTCAGATCTCATCACCATGATTTGCTTTTCCAGGCGCCTTTTCCAAGGAGGTTGCTGTTTTGGTTTCTGTTGGGTTGGTTGTGCTGGTGGTGTTGGTGTTCGAATCCTCATCAGTTCTGCTACTAATCTTGCTCCTGCATATGCCAAGTTATTTGTTTGTTTGTGTGATACTGGTGTGTGTATTATGCCCATTATTTCATTGACCTCACTTGTTTTCTCCCTTAATTTCTTGGTGTTGTAGGCTTTCATGGAGGAACCTAGCCACCTGGGGGCAAACCAAGTCCTTATGGGTGCCGGTCCAAGCCCGGATAATAGGGAGGGTTGGTGTCAGGAAGGGCATCCGGCTGTAAAAATCTGTGCCAAAACCAAAAAAGTGGATGAGGCCGAAATATTGGAAAGAGGTAATGCTAGGGCGTACTCCGTAAACGACGCACAGAGACATCGCCCTAACTCTGTGGTAAGGCGAGGGCTACTGCATCAGAGCGGGGTGCAGCTAAAGAAGCGAGCTCACATTGGGTTCAGAGTATGTCAGCTAAATGTTGGGTCCATGACTGGGAGAGGTAGAGAATTGGCTGACTTGATGAGAGAAAAGAAAAGTAGATGTTGTGTGTGTGCAAGAAACGCGGTGGAAAGGAAATAAAGCTAAAGAGTTGGGAGATGGATATAAGCTATATTATAGTGGAGCAAATAAACAAGGTAGAAATGGAGTTGGCATAGTACTGTCTAGTGAACTAAAGAACTCGGTAATAGAAGTGCATAGAAAGAATGACCGTATCATCAGATTGAAGATATGTTATGGAGGAGAGATTCTGAATATTATAAGCGCATATGCACCACAAGTTGGGTTGCACAGAAGAAGAGAAGGGAAATTTCTGGAGAGACATGGATGGAATAATGCAAGAACTGGAAGAGCATGAGAGGGTGATAGTTGGGGCAGATTTGAATGGCCATGTCGGAAGTGAAAATGAGGCGATTGGGCGGGTGCATGGGGGCCATGGAATTGGGGAGAGAAACCCAGAAGGAAGAGAGTGTAGTGGACTTTGCTGTGTCATTCGACATGGCAATAGTAAACACATTTTTTGAGAAGAAAAAGGGAACACCTAATAACATATAGGAGTGGGGGAAGATTACTCTCCCAGATAGACTATTTCTTGTATAAAAGGATAAATCTGGTGGAGGTCAAGAACTGCAAAGTGATTCCAGGCGACCATGTAGCCCCCAACACAGGCTGCTATGTATGGACTTGAAGTGAAAAGGGAAAGAAAAACCAAAGCTAAAGGGATAAGGAAAATTAATGGTACGAATTACAGAAGGAAGGGGATAAGAAGAGAGAGTTTAAGAGGAGGTTTTTGGAGGATATTGATATAGGGATTGAAGATGTTCAAGAATGGTGGGCACGAAATGCAGCAGTAATAAGAAGGCATGGAAAGGCAGCTGCTAGGAGAGACATCTGGTATCATATGGGAAGAAAAGGATAGTGGTGGTGGGATGAAGACATTGAGAAAGTAGTAAAAGATAAGAATGGAGCAAAGAAAAGATGGGAAGAGTCACAGTCAGTGGAAGACAGAAATAGGTACAGAGAGAAAAACAAGGTGGTGAAAAAGGTGGTAGCCCAAGCTAAAGCAAAGTCGTATGATGATGTGATATAATGAGCTGGGGACAAAGGAAGGATTAAAGAAGATGATGAAGCTATCAAAGGCTAGAAATAAGAGCACCAAAGATATAACACACATCAAACAAATAAAGAATCAAGAGGGTGTGTAGTGCTTAGAAAGGAGGAAGACATTGTGAAGAGATGGAAAGAATATTTCGAAACAGTTGTTAAATGAAGAAAATAATAGACTAATAAGAGAGGATGGGCAAGTGAACAATTGGCATGGTAATGAGGTTTTCTAGGCAAGAGGTACTAAATGCACTGAAGAAGATGAAGAATGGGAAGGCAACCGGACCAGACATGATCCCGGTGGAGGCATGGAAAGCATTAGGAGGATGAAGGAGTGGATATACTGTACGATCTTATGATAAAGATCCTTGAACAGGAAAAGATACCAAATGAGTGGCGTGGGAGTATATTGATCCCAATTTTTAAAGGGAAAGGCGATGTCCAAGAGTGTGGTAATTATAGGGGCATTAAATTGATGTCCCACACTTTGAAGATACTGGAAAGGATGATAGATGCTAGACTGAGAGAAGAAGTACAAATAGGTAAAGAGCAGATGGGATTTATGAAGGGAAGGGGAACAACAACAGATGGTATATTTTGTCTGAGGCAAATAATGGAGAAATTCGGGGAAAAACCGACAAAGGGACCTACATATGGTATTCATTGACCTTGAAAAGGCTTATGACAGAGTCCCGAGACAAGAGGTATGGAGGAGCCTGAGGGAGAAGATGGTGCCAGAGAAGTATGTGCGATTGATACAAGAGATGTACCGGAATGTATTTACCAGAGTAGGAGCAGTGTTGGGGAGACAGAAGGTTTTGAGGTGAGAGTAGGATTACACCAGGGGTCGGCTCTGAGCCCATTTATCTTTAACATAGTGATGTTATAATAGAGGAAGTAAGGGAGACAGTACCATGGAACATATTGTATGCGGATGATATTGTTCTGTGTGCAGAGAGCAGGGAAGATCTGGAAGTGAAATTGGAAAGATGGAGACAAGTACTGGAGGACAGAGGAATGAGAATAAGTAGATCCAAGACAGAATATATGTGTACCACCACTGAGGGGGATGATAGAGAAAGTATTCAGCTTGGTGGAGAGCAAATAAGGAGAGTTGATAAGTTTAAGTATTTGGGATCTTTTGTTAACGCTGGAGGAAGTATGGAAGAAGAAGTAAAACATCGGGTACAGGCAGGCTGGAACAACTGGAGAGCGGCCTCGGGAGTTCTTTGTGACAAAAGAGTGCCGCTTAGGTTAAAAGGAAAATTTCACAAGACGGTGGTAAGAACAGCAATGCTGTATGGTACGGAAACAGCAAGCATGAGAAAAGCAGAGCAGAAGAAGATGGATGTGGCAGAAATGAGAATGCTTAGGTGGATGTCTGCGGTAACAAGAGTGGATAGGATCAGAAATGACTACATAAGGGGGTCAACTAAGGTGGTGGAAGTATCAAAGAAAGTGCAGGAGGGGAGGCTGAGATGGTATGGACACTGTTGAGGAGAGATGAGACCACAGCTGGGAGGACATACTATGGGAGTGGAGGTGCAAGGAAGAAGAAAGAGAGGGAGACCAAGAAAGAGATGGAAGGACTGTGTGAGAGGAGATTTACATGAGAAGGGAATTGATGAGGCAGAAGTGCAAGATAGAAATAGATGGAAACGGCTCATCCGAAACGGCGACCCCATATAAAAATGGGAAAAAGCTGGGAAGAAGAAGAAGAAGAAGAAGTAGGCTTTCATGGAGGGGATCTTTGTTCTCTCGTATCTGGCTCCATCCATTGTCTAATCTTTTCTAACCCATTATTTTTCCGTCCTCTCTGTTACTTCGTCGGTGTTTCTTCGTGTGTCGTTGTTTGATACCTCATCATCCCTATCGTCTTCTGTGGCATCGTCTCTCAGTTCGTCTTCTTGTAATTCGTTGTCGTGTGACATTTCCCTTTCCAGTTCTTCTCTTTCTGTTGGGGAGAGCCAGTTCTTTTTCTTTATGTTCCTTACTTGGTCTGCCGAGCCTCTGCTCTGTTTGGGGGTGTTGTTTATTCCTCTCATTCCAGATGTTGACCAACCTTCTTCTATATCCTCTCTCCGTCGGGTTGCTTCTGCTGTAGCATCTCCATATTTCCTTATTTTTCTTCTCTGTCCATTTCTTCCTTTGGGTTTGCTTGCGTAGCTTCCAATAATAATAATAATAATAATAATAATAATAATAATAATAATAATAATTATTATTATTATTATTATTATTATTATTATTATTATTATTATTATTATTATTATTAGCATAAATAAAGCCAAATTATTAGACTTGTATAATTTACACCTGTAAGATGAATGAAATCTTTAATGAAAATTAAGAAATTATATTTGGACCACTTTGGCTGAAAAAAATTAGACCAAACTACAACATGTTCGTTACGTTCGACTCCGTATGATTATGTAAATTTATTCCTATGAAAAAAGAAAAAATGATTATTCTTTTTTTTTTTTTTTGCAAAAATCGGAAATATATACAAAGTTCCTCCCCCCCCGCCCCCCCAAAAAAAAGCATTCATACCAAATATACTGTTTATTATAAACCACCTACTAAAAAAATTATAATATATAACGTTACAAGTATTCCGTATGTATGGTCATACACTCCTCATTTGTAAACAAAAGGCCACGTGAATCTAATTATTATCGCAACCGAGTACGCGCACCAGCAACAAATGCACACAAACAAACAAGCACACACACATTATGTGTGTGTGCTTGTTTGTTGTGTGTATCTGTTTCCTGATATACGCGAAATGCGGTAATAATTATAGCAGCAATGGTATTTTCATACGGCTAACGTGTCACCTCATAATATATGCGTTATATCATACATATATATATATATATATATATATATATATATATATATATATATATATATATATATATATGTGTGTGTGTGTGTGTGTGTGTGTGTGTGTGTGTGTGCGCGCGCGTACATACAGTTACACCCGCGAAGGAAATTTGAAACCCTGGAGATCCTCCAGTGTTTCAAATTTCCTTCGTGGCTGTAACTTTCTATGTACGCGCGACGCGCACACACACACACACACACACACACACACATATATATATATATATATATATATATATATATATATATATATATATATATAATATTATATATCTATATATATATCTATATATATATATATATATATATATATATAGATGTAATCTCCTTATAATGTGGCATGCAAAGTATAGATATATTAAGATATTTCCTTCTTGATTTACTGAAAACTGTAAATCTATTATTTTAGGCTAGAGTATTACAGAAATCTTATTTGAGAGAGAGAGAGAGAGAGAGAGAGAGAGAGAGAGAGAGAGAGAGAGAGAGAGAGAGTCACATACGGATGAAGATTTTTGTATCAACAAGTATGTAAATTTTTATTTGATAGAACGTAATCGTCTATGTCGCTTCATATTGCCAAATTCCCCTATACCAACCGTAGCCCTCGAGGTAGCAAGCCTCACCTTTGATCGTGAACTCGGCCTCTACTCCACTCCCCACCGTCTTCCGGGTCCTTCCTGATAACCTTCCATATGTGCTCCTTCATCCACTCCTAATCTCTCTCTCTCTCTCTCTCTCGTAGTAGCCATCTTGCTTGGTGAGACGTACCCGCGTGAAGTCAGATTAATCAACAGATATCACAAGTTTAACATACGACTATGAATTTGAGAAAAAATATCTAGAAGTGTTCGTGAACTATCGTGATAAGATTATGTGAAAATAGTAGATAAAGCGTCTTCTAAGTTAGTTTATCAAGTGTAATACTATAAATCAGAACAAGATGGCAGTAAGTTCCAACTGCCAAACCGGGAAGAGGTGGCGTAATTTGGCGTGTTTAGCAGATTCGCAATACGATGAGGTAGCAGGAAGGGAACTGGCATTTCTCATCTATGAAATCAGCAACAGTCCTAACCAAAAAGATACAAAAGCATTCATAGATATATTAGAAGGATATAATCCTTCAAACTGGAAACAAATCTAATGAAAACATCTTGAAAATAATTGAAGAAGTTCCAAATAAAATCCAAGTGGTCAAGAGACTCATAAAGAAAATATACATAAACCAACATATTCCGACAAAGAAAATGAATAAGGTGAATCTTGTGAATATCCTAATTGATGCATTAGGAAAAGAATGCCAAAAGCATGCAAACTGTGTAAGGTTTGGTATAGCATAGTCAATCCACAAAACCTAATCAGAAAATGTGCTGCATGCAACATTCCGACCCATCCACAGTGTGCTGAGGTAATACAAGATTTGAGAAAAGATACAAGAATTTTTTGTTCAACATGTCTATCATGGATAGACAATGTTATTAAATCAAGATTGAATGTACAAATAGTTGAGGAATGAAGAAGAAGAGGAAGAGGAAGAAGAAGAAGAAAAAGAAGAAGAGGAAAACGAAGAGAAGTAAACAAAAATGAAATGACAGAAAAAATAAGGAAAACAAAGAACAAGATAAAAGTATGGATGCAGAGATACTCATTGATACTACATATGAGGCAATAAAGCAGCATACCTACGAAGAAATAAATTACGATATGACAACAGAAAAGCAAATCCGAAGAGGCTCTACCCAGATCTACACAATGACGGGAAAGAGGAAAAAATAGACAAGAAAGACAAAATCTGCAACCTTTTAAAAAGAGGGAATTGCAGATTTGGAGAAAGATGTTACTACAAACATCCTAAGATATGTCAAAAACTATGAAATATATGGTAAATGTGCATACTTAGATGGATATGGGGATGATTGCAGAGATCTGCATCCAAAAATATGTAAAAACCTAAAAGAAGGAAAAGGATGTAAGTTCGACAAAAAATGCAAATATATGCACCCTGTAGCCATGAATCATAATCAAATAAATAACCAACCAAGTAATAAAATCCAAAATAAGAAAGAAACAAATAAATAAAGAGAGAAATCAAGAATATCAGGTAAAAGAGAAAAAGCAAACCACCAATGAGATATGCAGAGGTGTCAGCAAAAAAATTTCAAAGCATCAGCTCCGAAATTCTACTCAAGAGATAATAAAAAAAACTGTATTTATTATGCAAGAGGATATTGCAGAAACGGAGAAAATTGCAGATTCAGACACAAAATGAATAATTATGATGAAGGAAGATCAAATATTATGGAAAAGTTGGATTTTTTAATGTCAGAATTTCTGGAAATGAAAAAAAGAACAACATACCAGAACAGGAAAGAGACATGGGAAAATCCTTATTACTACCAGTATTAAATGAAGGAGAAAACACGCAAACCATCATAGTGATGAATGCGCAGGGTTTATTGTTACGAGTAACTCAAAAAGAAAAATAGAGTACTTAGAAGAACTAACCCAAAATGAAAAGAAAATAGATATAATGAAATATAAGTGAAACCTGGTATTCCCAAGAGACTGGGAATGATGATCAAATAAAAGGGTTCCAAACTTATAGATCAGATAGAAAAAATAGGAATCAAGGGGGAACCGCAATATATGGGAAAGACAAAAAAACAAGGAAAAATATATGAGAAAATATAGTAACTCAGAATGTGAACTAATAGCGGTAGAATTTGAATCTGAAAAATTGATGAACATAGTAATATATAGACCTCCTAATACTAAAGAGTTTGACTTAATAATTGAAAAAATTGGATGATATATGTAGAATCACAAGGACTGGACTATTTTCTCCTATCTGGTGACTTCAACTTTCCTTCGTAGAATTGAAAGAACGAATAGGAGATGTGGTTGTACTTATACATATAAAAAGAGAGTAATAGTAGTGCAGAAGATAAGAGGCAATTTGAAAAGCTATTAGATATGCTACTAGAATACAACATTCAACAAATAAATCACCTGCCAACAAGAAAGGAAAATACTTTAGACCTAGTATTTGTGAACGAGATGAATTATGTTAAAGAAATAATAGTTTATAATGCGAGTATTTCAGACCATAATGTCATAGAATTAACAGTTCATTCCAAAGCAAGTGAAAATAGAGATAAGCAAGAAATGAAAAAGTGGGAAGGATATGAAAATACAACTTCTACAGTAAAAATATAAAATGGTCAGAAATAATGAAGAATTAAACAAAGATGGGATAACATTTTCGTAAGTGATGACATAAGGGTAAATACGGAGATAATATAAAAATAAAATATTGGAGAAAATAGTGGAAAAAAATATATACCGAAGAAGAAAAGTAAACATCATTCATGCATACCAAGAGACAGAAGGATCTTGTTCCAGAAATCAGAAAGTGGAAAAAAGGTCTTGCAAAAGAAAAAATGCATGGAAGTTATAGAACTAAAAAGTAAGATAGAAAATGCAGAAAACAAAAGATTATACAATCAAAAGAAAATGAAAAACGGGACTTGGAAGAAAAAACCCTATTAAATATCAAGCAAAACCCCAAACTATTATACTCATATGCGAAGAAGATGAATAAAAGAAGAATAGAAATAGGCCTCTGAGAATTGAAGGGAGATAAACGAATGAAAAAAAGGAAATTTGCCAACATACTGGCAGAACGATATAGAGAGAATTCACCCTAGAATATATAATGAAGATAATGATATAGAAGTAAGGGAAAGAAAATAGTGAATATTTAGCTGACATAGAAATTAATGAAGCTGATATGTGCAGGCAATTAATGAAATTAAAAATGGAGCTGCTGCAGGGCCGGATGGAGTCCCTGCTATTTTGTTAAGAAAGTAGTTCATTCTATCGCAAAGCCACTTGCAATATTATTAAGACAAAGTGTAGATACAGGCAAGATTTATGATGAGCACAAATTAGCATATATCACCCCTACTTTCAAAAGTGGATCAAGACTAGAGGCAAGTAATTATAGGCCTGTGAGTCTAACATCACATATTATGAAAGTGTATGAAAGGGTAATGAAGAAAAATATTATGAAACATTTAATAAAAATAATTTGTTTAATATAGGACAACACGGTTTCGTACCCGGAAAAAGTACACAAACCCAACTGTTAGTCCACCGTGAGAACATATTCAAAATATGAAAAGCGGAAATGAAACAGATGTGGTTTATCTAGACTTTGCAAAAGCTTTTGACAAAGTAGACCATAATATATTAGCAAAGAAAATTAGAAAACACAATATCGTAGATAAAGTAGAAGATGGTTAAAAGAATTTTTACACAACAGAAAACAGATAGTTATTGCAAACGATGAGAAATCGGATGAAACCAAGGTAATATCCGGTGTGCCACAAGGTACGGTGCTAGCTGCAATATTGTTTGTTATTATGATTGAAGACATAGACAGTAATGTTAAGGATTCGGTATGTGAGTAGTTTCGCAGATGACACAAGAATAAGTAGAGAAATTACTTGTGATGAAGATAGGAACGCTCTACAAAGAGACCTTAACAAAGTATATGATTGGGCAGAGGTAAATAGGATGGTATTTAACTCTGATAAATTTGAATCAATAAATTATGGAGACAGAGAAGAAAGCTATATGCATATAGGGGACCTAATAATGAGACAATCACAAATAAGGAAGCAGTTAAAAGACCTTGGTGTGATGATGAATAGAAACATGTTATGCAATTGATCAATAGCAATTCTGTTGGCAAAATGTAAAGCAAAAATGGGAATGTTGTTACGGCACTTCAAAACAAGAAGAGCTGAACACATGATTATGCTTTATAAAACATATGTTCGTAGTCCACTTAGAATATTGCAATATGATATGGTACCCACACTATCAAAAGGATATTGCACAAATAGAGAGTGTACAAAGGTCCTTTACAGCTAGAATAGAAGAAGTTAAGGACCTAGACTACTGGGAAAGACTACAATCCTTAAAATTATATAGTCTAGAAAGGAGAAGAGAACGCTACATGATAATTCAGGCATGGAAACAGATAGAAGGAATAACAGAAAATATCATGGAACTAAAAATATCAGAAAGAGCAAGCAGAGGTAGATTAATAGTGCCCAAAACTATACCAGGAAAAATAAGGAAAGCACACAGGACATTAATCCACTACGCACCAGCATCGATAATGCAGCGTCTATTCAATGCGTTGCCAGCTCATCGAGGAATATATCAGGAGTGAGCGTAGATGTTTAAGAATAAGCTCGACAAATATCTAAACTGCATCCCAGACCATCCAAGATTGGAAGATGCAAAATATACCGGAAGATGTACTAGCAACTCTCTGGTAGACATTAGAGGCGCCTCACACTGAGGGACTGGGGCAACCCGAACGACTGTAAGGTCTGTAAGGTAAGGTAAGGTCTCTCTCTCTCTCTCTCTCTCATAAAATAGATAAATGTAGCATTATATTAGCCTACCTAATTGGCTGAAGAGCAGTAAGATAAAATGTATGCAATGAAAATCTTTTCTTCTTCTATTTAGAAGGAAAAATAGTGCGAAAGTTGTTTTTCATAAGAACACAAATATTTTATATATATATATATATATATATATATATATATATATATATATATATATAATATACTATATATATATATATATATATATATATATATATATATATAGAGAGAGAGAGAGAGAGAGAGAGAGATGAGAGCGAGAGAGAGAGAGAGAGAGAGAGAGAGAGGGTCTGTGTATTTTGTATGTTTAGGCAGAGTCAAAAGTATATAGTGTCTGCTCAACTCGGCAGGGGGGGCGGAGCTAATACTGTGACGTCACAAGAGTAACACGCCTGTGCTTCTCCATTGAATTACTTAAAGAAGCTTTAGTTTTTATACATTTAATCCATATTGCATGGTTTTTTTTTAGATAAAATCTGATAAAATATGTAAAGAGGTAACATGCTTGATGTTTTTTAATAGCCATCAAAGTATATATAGTATGCTCAACTCGGCAGTGGGGACGGAGCTATTACTGTGACGTCACAAAAGTAACACTTTTTCCGTGCTTCTACATTGAATTACTTAAAGAACCCTGAGTTTTTTATACATTTAAATCCATATCACATGGTGTTTTTCATAAAATCTTGATGATAAAATCTGTAGAGAGGTCACATATTTGATTTTTTAAATACCCATTCACTCATTTAGTCACCAAGCCTGTATTATTGCACAAAATATACCAGTTTGATGAGCACATAGCTACTCCAGCTTTCTTCATATGTTTATTCTTTACTTATTTATTTACTTACCTATATACTGGTTTTGCTGTATTCTCTCAAGTCCACTTTTATAACATGAACACTCTCTCCTCTCTCTCTCTCTCTCTCTCTCTCTCTCAGTAGTAGCCATCTTGCTTGGTGAGACGTACCCGCGTGAAAGTCACAATAATCAACAGATATCACAAGTTTAACATACGACTAGAATTTGAGAAATATCTAGAAGTGTTCGTGAACTATCGGTGATAAGATTAGTGTGAAAATAGTAGTATAAAGCGTCTTCTAAGTTAGTTTATCAAGTGTAATACTATAAATCAGAACAAGATGGCAGTAAGTTCCAACTGCGGGAAAAGGTGGCGTAATTTGGCGTGTTTAGCAGATTCGCAATATACGATGAGGTAGCAGGAAGGGAACTGGCAGTTCTCATCTATGAAATCAGCAACAGTCCAACCTAACCAAAAAGATACAAAAGCATTCATAGATATATTAGAAGGATATAATCCTTCAAACTGGAACAAATCTAATGAAAACATCTTGAAAATAATTGAAGAAGTTCCAAATAAAATCCAAGTGGTCAAGAGACTCATAAAGAAAATATACATAAACCAACATATTCCGACAAAGAAAATGAATAAGGTGAATCTTGTGAATATACTAATTGATGCATTAGGAAAAAGAATGCAAAAGCATGCAAACTGTGTAAGGTTGGTATAGCATAGTCAATCCACAAACCTAATCAGAAAATGTGCTGCATGCAACATTCCGACCCATCCACAGTGTGCTGAGGTAATACAAGATTGAGAAAAGATACAAGAATTTTTTGTTCAACATGTCTATCATGGATAGACAATGTTATTAAATCAAGATTGAATGTACAAATAGTTGAGGATGAAGAAGAAGAGGAAGAGGAAGAAGAAGAAGAAAAAGAAGAAGAGGAAAACGGAAGAGAAGTAAACACAAATGAAAATGACAGAAAAAAATAAGGAAACAAGAACAAGATAAAAGTATGGATGCAGAGATACTCATTGATACTACATATGAGGCAATAAAGCAGCATACCTACGAAGAAATAAATTACGATATGACAATAGAAAAGCAAATCCGAAGAGGCTCTACCAGATCTATACAATGACGGGAAAGAGGAAAAAATAGACAAGAAAGACAAAATCTGCAACCTTTTGAAAAGAGGGAATTGCAGATTGGAGAAAGATGTTACTACAAACATCCTAAGATATGTCAAAACTATGAAATATATGGTAAATGTGCATACGTTAGATGGATATGGGTTGGATGATTGCAGAGACTGTTCATCCAAAAACATATGTAAAAAACCTAAAAGAAGGAAAAGGATGTAAGTTCTACAAAAAATGCAAATATATGCAGCCCTGTAGCCATGAATCATAATCAAATAAATAACCAACCAAGTAATAAAATCCAAAATAAGAAAGAAACAAATAAAGAGAGAAATCAAGAATATCAGGTAAAAGAGAAAAGCAAACCACCAATGAGATATGCAGAGGTGTCAGCAAAAAATTTCAAAGCATCAGCTCCGAAATTCTACTCAAGAGATAATAACTGTATTTATTATGCAAGAGGATATTGCAGAAACGGAGAAAATTGCAGATTCAGACACAAAATGAATAATTATGATGGAAGGAAGATCAAATATTATGGAAAAGTTGGATTTTTTTAATGTCAGAATTTCTGGAAATGAAAAAAAGAACAACATACCAGAACAGGAAGAGACATGGGAAATCCTTATTACTATCAGTATTAAATGAAGAGAAAAGACGCAAACCATCATAGTGATGAATGCGCAGGGTTTAGTTACGAGTAACTCAAAAAGAAAAAATAGAGAGTACTTAGAAGAACTAACCCAAAATGAAAAGAAAATAGATATAATGAATATAAGTGAAACCTGGTATTCCCAAGAGACTGTGGGGAATGATGATCAAATAAAAGGGTTCCAAACTTATAGATCAGATAGAAAAAATAGGAATCAAGGGGGAACCGCAATATATGGGAAAGACAAAAACAAGGAAAAATATATGAGAAATATAGTAACTCAGAATGTGAACTAATAGCGTAGAATTTGAATCTGAAAAATTGATGAACATAGTAATATATAAGAACCTCCTAATACTAAAGAGTTTGACTTAATAATTGAAAATTGGATGATATATGTAGAAATCACAAGGACTGGGGACTATTCTCCTATCTGGTGACTTCAACTTTCCTTTCGTAGAATGGAAAGAACGAATAGGAGATTGTGGTTGTACTTATACATATAAAAAAGAGAGTAATAGTAGTGCAGAAGATAAGAGGCAATTTGAAAAGCTATTAGATATGCTACTAGAATACAACATTCAACAAATAAATCACCTGCCAACAAGAAAGGAAAATACTTTAGACCTAGTATTTGTGAACGAGATGAATTATGTTAAAGAAATAATAGTTTATAATGCGAGTATTTCAGACCATAATGTCATAGAATTAACAGTTCATTTCCAAAGCAAGTGAAAATAGAGATAAGCAAGAAATGAAAAAGTGGGGAAGGATATGGAAAATACAACTTCTACAGTAAAAAATATAAAATGGTCAGAAATTAATGAAGAATTAAACAAAGATTGGGATAACATTTTCGTAAGTGATGACATAAGGGTAAATACGGAGATATTATATAAAATATTGGAGATAATAGTGGAAAAATATATACCGAAGAAGAAAAGTAAACATCATTCATGCATACATACCAAGAGACAGAAGAATCTTGTTCCAGAAAATCAGAAAGTGGAAAAAAGGTCTTGCAAAAGAAAAAAATGCATGGAACGTTATAGAACTAAAAAGTAGATCAGAATGCAGAACAAAAGATTATACAAATCAAAAGAAAACAAATGAAAAAACGGGACTTGGAAGAAAAAACCCTATTAAATATCAAGCAAAACCCCAAACTATTATACTCATATGCGAAGAAGATGAATAAAAGAAGAATAGAAATAGGCCCTCTGAGAATTGAAGGGAGATTAACGAATGAAAAAAAGGAAAATTTGCAACATACTGGCAGAACGATATAAGAGAGAATTCACCCCTAGAATAGATAATGAAGATAATGATATAGAAGTAAGGGTGGGATGAAAATAGTGAATATTTAGCTGACATAGATATTAATGAAGCTGATATTGTGCAGGCTATTAATGAAATTAAAAATGGAGCTGCTGCAGGGCCTGATTGGAATTCCTGCTATTTTGTTAAAGAAAGTAGTTCATTCTATCGCAAAGCCACTTGCAATATTATTAAGACAAAGTGTAGATACAGGACAAAGATATATGATGAGCACAAATTAGCGTATATTACCCCTACTTTCAAAAGTGGATCAAGACTAGAGGCAAGTAATTATAGGCCTGTGAGTCTAACATCACATATAATGAAAGTGTATGAAAGGGTAATGAAGAAAAATATTATGAAACATTTAATAAAAAATAATTTGTTTAATAAAGGGACAACATGGTTTCGTACCCGGAAAAAGTACACAAACCCAACTGTTAGTCCACCGTGAAAACATATTCAAAAATATGAAAAGCGGAAATGAAACAGATGTGGTTTATTTAGACTTTGCAAAAGCTTTTGATAAAGTAGACCATAAATATATTAGCGAAGAAAATTAGAAAACACATATCGTGGATAAAGTAGGAAGATGGTTAAAAGAATTTTTACACAACAGAAAACAGATAGTTATTGCAAACGACGAGAAATCGGATGAAGCCAAGGTAATATCCGGTGTGCCGCAAGGTACGGTGTTAGCTGCAATACTGTTTGTTATTATGATTGAAGACATAGACAATAATGTTAAGGATTCGGTAGTGAGTAGTTTCGCAGATGACACAAGAATAAGTAGAGAAATTACTTGTGATGAAGATAGGAACGCTCTACAAAGAGACCTTAACAAAGTATATGATTGGGCAGAGGTAAATAGGATGGTATTTAACTCTGATAAATTTGAATCAATAAATTATGGAGACAGAGAAAGAAAGCTATATGCATATAAGGGACCTAATAATGAGACCATCACAAATAAGGAAGCAGTTAAAGACCTTGGCGTGATGATGAATAGGAACATGTTATGCAATGATCAAATAGCAATCTGTTGGCAAATGTAAAGCAAAAATGGGAATGTTGTTACGGCACTTCAAAACAAGAAAAGCTGAACAACATGATTATGCTTTATAAAACATATGTTCGTAGTCCACTTGAATATTGCAATATGATATGGTACCCACACTATCAAAAGGATATTGCACAAATAGAGAGTGTACAAAGGTCCTTTACAGCTAGAATAGAAGAAGTTAAGGACCTAGACTACTGGAAAGACTACAATTCTTAAATTATATAGTCTGGAAAGGAGAAGAGAACGCTACATGATAATTCAAGCATGGAAACAGATAGAAGGAATAGCAGAAAAATATCATGGAACTAAAAATATCAGAAAGAGCAAGCAGAGGTAGATTAATAGTGCCCAAAAATATACCAGGAAAAATAGGAAAGCACACAGGTGCCCAAAAAACATTAATCCACTACGCACCAGCATCGATAATGCAGCGTCTATTCAATGCGTTGCCAGCTCATCTGAGGAATATATCAGGAGTGAGCGTAGAGTGTTTAAGAATAAGCTCGACAAATATCTAAACTGCATCCCAGACCATCCAAGATTGGAAGATGCAAAATATACCGGAAGATGTACTAGCAACTCTCTGGTAGACATTAGAGGTGCCTCACACTGAGGGACCTGCAACGGGGGGGGGGGCAACCCGAACAAGATGTAAGGTCTGTAAGGTAAGGTAAGGTCAGGTAGTAATATTATCAAGATTTTAAATAATTCTTAAGAAATGTATTTAGTTCTGTCACTGTTCATACCTCACTTTGAAAAGCAAGTTTTTTTATGCTAAAGGTTAGAATGATAGATTAATTATATTTTCAAAATCTTATTATGCAATAAATACATTTGCATGACTTGACCACAAAAAAAAAAAAAACAATATCAAAAGCATAAGAATTACATCATATACGATATAAGGTATCAAAGGAATAAAATAATGAAGAAAATGATACAGGGAACACATTTCCAACACATTTCTCATTAGCACTTCATATCACATAAATGTACTTCCGAACACATAAGTTTACATATAACACAAAATGTATACATAAAGGTATTAATTATGCATGCTTCAAATGATTATAATATTTTCGAAAAAAAGTACAAAAAGGTATTCGTCAGTCTGGCTGGATGTATCTGATGACGTTTCACAAGGGGCGGGGCTAGATTTCAGATCTCCAACGAACGCTTAATTTTTTATAATTTTTGTGTGCGAAGATAATTTTTTCTGTGCGTGATTATAGGTTTGAAAATAATTGTAATTGTAATGTGTCATATACCAATTGAAAGGGTAATCTCTGTACTTTTACACAGTGTATAGCAAGATGTAATAAGATGAAAAATTATGTAAGAAAAATGTGGTAAATATTTACATAAAATTTATAAATTTTGGTCCGTCTTTGACCTAGAATTCTTCGAAAATTTCTGAGAACACCTATCAATTTTATTTATGCATTATATAGTAAATTTTATCAGCTTTCTAATCCATTTTCAGTTTCTTTCTGTCATCATCCCTTAGTCAGATACGCTACGAAACGTGAATGTATGTAGGTTGACGGATGAAGTGATTGCACATTTTTGTGTGCGAAGATAATTTTTTCTGTGCGCGCTTGTGGGTTTGAAAGTAATCGTAATTGTAATGTGCTATATATCATTTGAAAGAGCATTCGTTGTACTTTACCGTAGTATACGGCAACATGCAATAAGAGGAAAATTTATATAAAAAACGCCATCGCAAAAATAGTTATATGAAAATGTTATCGTAAGTATAGTTTCATAAACATATTGTCCTTTTGTAACTGATGACGTTTCACAAGGGGCGGGATAGGTTTTAGTACCGCCTCGTGAGCAGACCCTGTATACTTTGGCTCTGTGTTTAGGTAGAGTCGGATTTCGGCAGGATTATGGTAAAGCTTCGGGTAATGAATGAATACTCTTGTTTTATCATTTGTAATGTTACTATTATATAAAAATCCCATAGGTATAGCAACAAACCAAAAAATTAAAATAAAACGACAAAACAAATGAAAGGAAGGCAGAGGTAGTCTGCTTAAGGTGCACTCACACTGACCATCCTTCTCATTTCTGTCAGGCTGTGTCAAGGTCGTTGACGATGGAGGAGAGTCTTGAAGGGAAGATACAAAAGATAATTAAAGAGGAGATTGAGAAAGTAAACAGAGAGGTGATTGAGAAGATGATTAAAGAGAAGATCCAAAAGATGTTTCCAGAGCCACTGAAAGAGGACATAGAGGAGGTACCTGACAAGAAGACACAAGCAGTACCTGACAAGGAGATAGATGAGATGCCTAAAGATGATGTAGAGGTACCGGGCAAGGAGATGGAAATAATGAAAGAGGAGAAGAGAAAGGAGAAGAAAAAGAAGATACTTGGGAAGATATGGAAGATACTGAAAAGGCAGTGGAACGAGATATGGAAAAGACTGAAGATGTGTAGGAACGTAAGAAGCAGACAGAGGGATGGGCAGGCTGAAAGGAGGGCGGAAATCAGGAGGAAATTAGCACTTGAGAAGTTCCTCAAAAAATATCGACCCTCAAGGATTGCAAGGAAAGGTAAAAAAACTTGCAGATCACTTAACTGCAGGCACTCAAGAATGGATGGTGGGTAACTTTTCAACAAAGAGTGGTTCCCATGAGGAGATAACGGCAGACTACTCGACTGATTGTGCAGCCAAGAGTACTGGAGAAGCATGGTAGCTACCTCTTGCAGCCAGCTCTGGCTGGAAGCGTTTCATCAAAGGGTCAGCTGTTCCCCCCAGCAGTTGTCCCCTTGGTGTAACACCTCTGGCCTAAGAGTTGACCATTTGCCCAAAAATGCTTTCGGAGAAGCATGGGCAGCCAGCTCTGGACTGGAAGTGTTTCATCAAAAGGTCAGCTGTTCCCCCCAACAGTTGTCCCCTTGGTGTAGTAACACCTCTGGCCTAAGAGTTGACCATTTGCCCAAAAGTGCTTCTGAAAAAGCATGGTAGCTACCTCTTGGGCAACCAGCTCTGGGCTGGAAGTGTTTCATCAATGGGTCAGCTGTTCCCCCCAACAGTTGTCCCCTTGGTGTTACACCTCTGGCCTAAGAGTTGACCATTTGCCCAAAATTGCTTCTGGAGAAGCATGGTAGCTACCTCTTGGGCAGCCAGCTCTGGGTTGGAAGTGTTTCATCAATGGGTCAGCTGTTCCCCCCAACTGTTGTCCCCTTGGTGTTACACCTCTGGCCTAAGAGTTGACCATTTTTGCCCAAAATGCTTCTGGAGAAGCATGGTAGCTACCTCTGGGCAGCCAGCTCTGGGTTGGAAGTGTTTCATCAATGGGTCAGCTGTTCCCCCCAACAGTTGTCCCCTTGGTGTTACACCTCTGGCCTAAGAGTTGATCATTTGCCCAAAAATGCTTCTGGAGAAGCATGGTAGCTACCTCTTGGGCAGCCAGCTCTGGGCTGGAAGCGTTTCATCAAAGGGTCAGCTGTTCCCCCCAACAGTTGTCCCCTTGGTGCTACACCTCTGGCCTAAGAGTTGACCATTTACCCAAAAATGCTTCTGGAGAAGCTTGGTAGCTAGCTCTCTAGGCTGCAAGACCTAACCTAATCTCTGGTTGAAGAGGTGACTATTTGGCCAAGAGTGCTTCTAAGGAGCATACTGGCCAGCCCGCTCTTGGCTACAGGTGTTTCATCAAGGTGCCAATTGTTTCCCACCAACAAATGTTCACTTGGTAAAACACCTCTGGCCAAGAGTTGGCCATTTGGCGAGCATGCTTCTTCAGAAGCACTCTTGGCCAAGTGGTCAACTCTTTAACCAAAAGTACTTTACCAAGAGGACAATTGTTGATTGGGAACAATTGGCCACCTTGATGAAACACCTGCAGCCCACAACTTGCTGTCCAGTATGCTTCAGAAGCTCTCTTGGCCAAATGGTCAACTTTTGGGCCAGAGATGGTTTACCAAGGTGACAGTTGTTGGTGGGAACAATTGCCCCTTAATGAAGCACCTGCAACCAAGAGCAAGCTGGCCAGCATGCTTCTTTGGAAGTGCTCTTCACCAAATAGCCAAGAGTTGGGCAGAGGTGCTTTACCAATGAGACAATTGTTGGTGTGTCCCCTCGATGAAACCACTGCAGCCAAGAGTGAGCTGGCCAGCATGCCTCTGAATAAGCACTCTTGACCAACAGGTCAATCCTTGGGCCAGAGGTACTTTACTACGAGGACAATTGTTGGTGGGAATAGTTGCCCCCCTAATGAAACTCCTGCAGCCATCTTTTCCTGCAGGAGTTTCATAAAGGGGGTAACTGTTCCCACCAACAATTGTCCTCTTAGTAAAGTATCTCTGGCCCAAAGGCCCAAGCATTAACCAGTTGGTCAAGAGTGCTTATTCAGAAGCATGCTGGCCAGCTCGCTCTTGGCTGCAGAGGTTTCATCAAGGGGACACACCAACAATTGGTAAAGTATCTCTGCCCATGAGTTGACCATTTGGTGAAGAGCACTTCCAAAGAAGCATGCTGGCCAATTAGCTCTTGGCTGCAGGTGTTTCATCAAGGGGCAATTGTTCCCACCAACAACTGTCACCTTGGTAAACCATCTCTGGCCCAAGAGTTGACCATTTGGCCAAGAGAGCTTCTGAAGCATGCATAATGGCCAGCCAGCTGTGGGCTGCAGGTGTTTCAGCAAGGGGCATTTGTTCCCACCAACAATAATTGTCCCCTTGGTAAAGCATCTCTGGCCCATGTGTTGACTATTTATCCAGGAGTGCTTCTGAAGAAGCATGCTGGCCAGCCAGCTCTTTGTGACGGGTGTTTCATTAAGGGGGGCAACGGTTCTCACCAAGAATTGCTCCTTGGTAAAGCACCTATGACCCAAGCATTGACCATTTGGCCAAAAGTGCTTTTGAAGAAGCATGCGACCAGCCAGCACTTTGCTAGGGTGTTTCATTAAGGGGTCAACTGTTCCCACCAATAATTGTCCCATTGGTAAAGCATCTCTGGCCCAAGAGTTGACCATTTGGCCAAGAGAGCTCCTGAAAAAAACATTCTGGCCCGCCAGCTCTTTGCTATGGGTGTTTCATTAAGGGGCCAATGGTTCTCACCAGAATGGAAGGTTTCAAAACCGAGGTTTTTTTCGGTTGATAAAATTTCTCTCTCTCTCTCTCTCTCTCTCTCTCTCTCTCTCTCTCTCTCTCTCTCTCTCTCTCTCTCTCTTTCTATTATAGTCCATTTTTGAAGTATTATTATAAGAAAATTATGGTGCAATATTATCTAGCCAAGTTCTACTACAGCTCTTCCTCTCTCTCTCTCTCCTAAAGCTTTTCGATAGAATGTGTGTGCGCCCGAGAGAGAGAGAGAGAGAGGAGAGAGAGAGAGAGAGAGAGAGAGAGAGAGAGAGAATGGTCAAGATTATCCAAACAAAATTACTGATTGTGAATAATGTTCCCCTCATGTACTGATGTTATTTTCTATTGCATGGTACTTACAGTAATAATAATAAAATAATAATAATAATAATCCTTTATTTCCAATTGTACATTGGGTATTCTACATAAGTAGCCATATCAGTATAAAACATTTTGAATTTAACTCTTACATAAAACTTGGTATAGGTTAAGAATATCAAAATCAGTAAAAATAGCAATAATATAAATACCATAGGAAACTATTTGAAACTATGTATAAAAATAGACAATCATAGGTAAAATGAGCTTCAAATAGAAATCTAATAGTCATAAATTATCAATAAATGAGTCTATAAAAATACGTACAGGCAATACAAAACGAAGACAGTTCTAAAAAGATAGGATATGTAGTAAAAATCAGATAGTCATAAAATTTTCAATAAATAAGTCTTAGCAAATATGTACAGACTCAGAACCCATTTTGAATTAGGATACCTGGATTTAAAAACTACAATGTAGTACCAGTTATTAAAAGATATAAAAATAAGCCAGATTAAAATCTAATAACAAAGTACTAATAATTAAAAGAACAATTAAGACTCTGTTAAAAGTAAACTCCTTAGTTTTGACTTGAAAATAGACACGGAGCCAGCTTCTTTTATTTCACGTGGCTGTTCATTATACAACACTGGACCTCGGACTCTGATTTGCCGTGAGCCAATACTCGTTTTATGTCTTGCAACATACAAATCATCCCTTTGGCGTGTAGTGACATTACTGAATAAAGATACTGGTGGGAAACTGTATAACCAATCTGGAATTTTATTATTTAAAGCTTTATATACCATAGTGCACATGTCAAGAGTATACTGGTCTCTTATTTTCAACCATTCCAATTCCTTTAAATGTGGAGTTACATGTTCAAACTTTCTAACGTTGCCAACAGCCACTCTTGCTGCAAAGTTCTGCAGCTTTTGTACTCTTTGTAGCTGTGATTTGGTAGTACATCCCCAAACTTTTAAGCAATATTTTATAAAACTTAAAGCTAGTGACTGGACGACTATCTTGCGAGTACTTGACTCAAAATTATCTTTTACTCTATTTAAGTATATAAGAGTACCCATTACCTTTTTATACATTTCGTCTATGTGACAGTCAAAGTTCATGTACCGATCGAAATGAACACCTAAATTTTTCACAGTCGTCATTGGCTTAATTATATTTCCATTAAAATTTATCTGTACCTCATCTCCAATATCTGACACTTATAATACATGCCAGCAGTCAGTGATCAACTATTACCAATTATCAGTTTCAGTCAAGTTGCTTAACGAGTTCTTTAAAACTTTTAGAAATAGTTTTTACCCTACAAAAATAGGCAGTAGAAAAGAATTTAAATTCGATAAGTTTGCGCTGAATTACCAGAATTTTTTTTATACAAACACGTGAATAGAGTAGAGGTAAAAACCAAAATACCTCGATGAAATATTCAGTATTAACGTACTTTCCTTTCCTCAACTGCGCGTTTGCTATATGTACAGAGAGAGAGAGAAAGAGAGAGGAGAGAGAGTGAGAGAGAGAGAGAGAGAGAGAGAGAGAGAGAGAGAGAGCGAGAGCAAAGGAAGGAATTCATTGCCCGGAAAGGAGACTGGAAGAACAGTCCCGGACCAGGTAGTACAAACAAATGACCTAATCTGGTGTAAAGACGGTGAATTTGTTCAGGGGGTATCTTAAGGAGGGAGTGAGACCGAGGCGCACCAACTAACACCCACAGAGAGAGAGAGAGGGAGAGAGAGAGAGATAGAGATGGGATCATTTATTCTTGGACTCTATCTTCATCCTAACCAGCGCAACCTCTTCCTCTTCCCAGATTTCCTCGACGGAAAATTGCACATTTGTTATCATTTGGAGCTTGACTGACTCCCCCAGGTTGACGCCGCTACAAAGACATTCATTTCCTACGACGCGACGGGACGACTTCGTTGCATCCAATATCCTTATTACATTACATCTAATTTCACCAATGCTGGAAAGAGCATTATTATTATTATTGTTTTTTGTTTAGAGCACAAACCTTCTTATATGGAAGAAGCCCACAGGCACCATTAACTTGAAATTCATACTCTCAGTGAATACGGTGTTCATTTGAAAGAAGTGACAGAAGGCAAGAGGAAGTATAAAAGAAGAAATCATAATGCGTATTTGTTATCTGCCTATAACAGTACTGACATGTGAATGAACAAAACACAATTCATATGTTAGAGCTATAACAGTGATTCTAATTCAGTTGTAAATCAGTTCATACATTCATGAATTCTCTTTTGAATAAATGTACTGAACATCTTTTATTACTAATACAGAAAAAAATAGTTGTATTCTGTGTGAAACAAGATCGTCATTTGAACAAAACCCTAGTTCATTTGACAAGGTTTAATGGGGATCTATGTTTAACTGTACATCAAATACTATATTCTCTGTCACTCAAAGAGTTTTCTGCCAAGATACAAAAATTGCTAAGAAAATGTCAATTTTCGTGATGTGGAATCGAACATTATATTTACGAATTCCTGTTAATTACCTGGACATAATGTTTCTAATCATTAGCAAAGAAAATAAAATTTACGAGTAATTGCAATCTGGATGTAGTGGAAAGTTCAAAGAAGTAAAAAAAGAAACAATTCATTTGTTAGTTTTGATAATACGTTTCATTTGTATGTTATGGTTAGATAAGTTTTTCATTGACTTTTGGGTAAGTAAAAGTACAACTTATTTGCATGAGTTGAATAGCAATTCAAATTTAGTTTTGAATTTGTTATACCTTTGTTGCAGATTAATATTTCCTTTCCAGTTTTCTAATAAAAGATCTGCTATACATCATGTATATAATGCACTGTCCTTATTGTATTTCATGGTGTCCCGTCCGTATGCAGAGTTATAGAGACTAATACTTCATAACTGAATTTTTTTATCCATTTAAAGCCTTGACCTATGAGTGAGAACACTTCCTGATTTCTGTATCTGTGCGTGCGTATAAGTATGTATGCGGGTGTCATTATCATGGCATGTCATGTCTATGCAAAACTAAACAGTTGCAAACGAAATTCATTAAATTGTGACCACAGTCCGTAATACGTTAGTTAGCAAAAATGGCTTCATGCCAATTTGTGGTTTCTGTTCGCTTGGAAGGAAGATGTTATTCCGCATACGTGATGACGGCAGAGCACTTTGCAAGTAGTGCCGCTCAGTGTTTATTTGCACAGGAAGCTTAGCATTTCACATAATCTCTAGCTTGTCTCCCCTCTAATGGACAAATGTGACTTTTTATTTAAATAATTAATACGATATCAGAATTAACTGTCAGGATGACTTTGCATTTGCTGGATTATCAAAGGAGATTGCCAAGTAAGGCAAAGAGATTTGACTCATTTCATCCCATTGCCACTACTCTCAAACCTGTACATGGAATTCTTTGAAAAACGCTACCTACCTAATATCATTTATATTCCTGTAAAGTGGTATCGTTACGTTGATGATTGTTTAGCTGTTCTTCCTGTCGGTATTGATGTAAATGATTTACTCTCTAAATTAAATAACCAGGTACCATCGATTAAGTTTACTTTAGAATTAGAAAAAGACTATTGCCTCCCTTTCTTAGATGTTTTGATACATAGAGAACCATTTCAATGTAAATTCAGTATTTATAGGAAACCGACCAACAACTTAACTTATGTTCATTTCTTCTCAGGCCACCATCTTAACATAAAAATATCAATTTTTTCCTCAATGTTTTTACGAGCATTGCGCATTGTCAGTCCACAATATTTGGATCAAGAAATTGAATACATAAGAAAAATAGGGAAAGATTTATGCTATCCTTCACATATATTAGACATTTGTTATAATAAAGCCCGCAAAAAGTTTTATAGTGTAAGTAACACGCAGAAAGAAAATTCTAAGAACATTCCCAGTTTGCCTTATTTTAACGGATTTGAAACCATTAAATCATTGTTAAAAGCTTTTAATGTCAACCTTGTTTTTTCCTATAATAACACACTAAAAGGAATGTTAATAAAAATGGCCCCAGAGAAAGCAACAACATAATATATAAAATTCCATGTATGGATTGTCCCTCATTTTATCTCGGACAGTCTAGCAAAGGCCTAGAAGTAAGGCTAAGCTAGCATAAATATTCTGTAAAAACTGGGCAAAAATCCAATGCAATATTCATTCATTTAAGTGAAAACAACCACCGAATAAAGTGGAATGGTAGTTCAGTAATTGCAAGGTCAAGAGATGTCTTATCACGAAATCTTTTAGAATCTGCTTTAATACAACTTACTTTTCATTGTAATTTCAATGTTAGTCGTGGCCTTTTCATTTTAGACCCTTGTATCTGTAACATGTTTAAGAATGACCTCAAAGATATAATTACTGACTTAAATAAAAATCAGTTGCCTTAGAGTTATTATTTTGTTGTAATGTACGTCTGTCATGTATTGTGAATATGGTTTTGTTTACCAAGTCTGAATAGCTGTCACCTATAAACCTTTAATTGTCTGGACCTTGTATCTGAGATGATGGTCTTAAACCTTTAATTGCACCCATTGTTTATGCTTGTTTGGGAAGGATTTTCATCTTCCAGGTGTGTCGGATTCTAGGTACTAATCTCTTTATAATCCCTATCTGTCAGTTATACGAATCTTCTTGTATTGTCTTTTGTTCCGTATCTATGTCAGTCTCTGCTC
This sequence comes from Macrobrachium nipponense, assembly GCF_015104395.2. Classification (NCBI taxonomy): domain Eukaryota; kingdom Metazoa; phylum Arthropoda; class Malacostraca; order Decapoda; family Palaemonidae; genus Macrobrachium; species Macrobrachium nipponense. The sequence continues at coordinate 40,423,774 of NC_087207.1, read as the reverse complement.
AGTAAAGGACGTTTAACGTCGAAAGATCTTGCAGATCCTCATTCGTTTATTTTTCCTTCGTGGCATATATCTTTATTTATGGATGGATTTATCACGTTCCTAACTTTCATGATTCAGTTATACATACATGCATATATATATATATATATATATATATATATATATATATATATATATATATATGAATAACTTGATCACGAAGTATATAAAACGTGATGCTATGTAGCCCCCCAACACAGGCTGCTATGTATGGACTTGAAGTTGAAAAGGGAAAGAAAAACCAAAGCTAAAGGGATAAGGAAAATTAAATGGTACGAATTACAGAAGGAAGGGGATAAGAAGAGAGAGTTTAAGAGGAGGGTTTTGGAGGATATTGATACTATAAACTCAATCCGCAAACTAATATTATGATCACTAGATCAGATAAAGACATTAAAATTATGTTAATGGATAAGAGTTTCTACCAAGAAAAGATCGGTGAACTTTTATATGATACAGCTACAAATGTGAAATTAACAAACAGAAAAAAAGGTGGCTATAATGTCCCAGTAGATTTTTTTTTTCAGAAAAAGCAGAATCACCAGTAAAAGTAGAAAACTATAGAAATTTTGAAAAAATATAAAGCAATCAATCCCAAATTACCTTATTTCTATGGCCTCGTCAAACCTCAAAGATAACATAAAACTTCTCAGCCTAGACGGAGACTCCGTTTTTACAAAAGTACTCATAAAAGATCTATCAACGTTCCTCAAAAGTTGAGCCATTTGCTGACCACATTACCATACAATTGAATAAATAAGGCAACTTGTAGAGCTCTGCGTCACTAATAACTTCTTTTCTTTTGGTGATAACTTTCACAGTAAATAATTCGGTTGCAGTATGGGGAGTCTGCTCAGACCTGTGTTAGCAAACTTATATACGAAGTATTTCGAAACAGTTATTATAAACCCTAGCAAACCTGAAGATATGATTTGGCTTCGTTATGTAGACGACATCTTAACATACTGGAAAAGCAAGTGGGGTGATTTTGATGTCTTTCTACAAAAATTAAATTCCTTAGTCCCGATCATGAAATCTAAAGTAGAATGGGGAAACAATAACTAAATCCCATTTTCAGATGTTTTAATCATCAGAACTAATAAAGCCACATTCCTACTTTCATACATACATTTTTACAGCTTTCATGATATTTCAGATAAATTTGGCATAGCAAGTAACTTATTTCTTAAAGCCCTGAGAATTTGCTCCACAGATTTTCTTAACAAAGAACTTGAAACAGTCAGAAATCAACTTATCTTGTAAAATACCCCAAACACATAACAGAAAAAGCCATACATAAAGCAAAGAGCATTTTTTACAAACCCACAGAAAACAAAGAAAAGGAAAAATTCACGAATAAAATCAATCCCTAATGTGGATAATTTATGGGAGATCACACAGATCATAGGTCACTCCAACCCTTTCTTCTTCACTTATCCAAATACACTGGGGAAATCCTTAATTAACGTTCAGCAGAAACCATTTTCCAAAGACGTAGGAGTCTAAGATATCCCCTGTAGGGATTGTGATAAGTCATAATATGGATATATAGGAAAATCTCTCTCGGTTAAATATGGACAACATAGTTCGGCAATTTTCTATCATATAAATAACACGAACCATACCATGGATCATAACTCATCCCGAATCTTATACAAAAGCAGCTGTCGATACAAATGTCAGATGGTAGAATCTTCACAGATTACACAAGATAACAGGATCAGCCTTTCCAATGGAGCCTGGGACTGACTATATAGACAATATCTTCCTTAAGGCAATGATGAAGTGTATCAAGACAATTAACTGAAGAATTTATTTACATTATGTATATATATGTATGTATGTATATATATATATGTGTGTGTGTGTGTGTATGTGTGTGTATATTAAATAAGTATCAGCTTTTTGATACCACTATATTTTGCAGTCACAAAATTGCATCATTATGTAGTATTTTTATCATTTTAATGTATAATTGCATATATATGTTACATGGTATGTCTCTCTCTCTCTCCTCTCTCTCTCTCGCTCTCTCTCTCTCTCTCTCCTCTCTACGCACACACACACATACACACACACACACACTACACACACACACACACACACACACATATATATATATATATATATATATATATATATATATATCTATATATATATATATATGATCATTTAGATATATATATTATAATGATCTAGTATGACAAAACACTTGGCTTAAATGTATCTTACTTTCTTACATACGTGAAACATGAATTCTTTTTATTTGTTCTGGGATTTTCTCGCTGAAAGAATTCGAAATAAACACTGTGTTTAATGGACGCTTCCTCTGGGCTTCAGGGAACCATTGCTTTTCTCTTTGTCAGGGGAAAACTGTGTGGTCGCTTTTTAATTCTGTAGAAATTTTTTTATTTGATCATGTAAACAATCTTATCAGGGGTTATTACAAATATCATCAGCTCTAAATGGTACAAAGCTCCGTTTCAGATTTTTTAATTTTGGAACTAAGCAAAACCACAATCAAGTGATCGGTTGCCCCTTTCATAAGTAATAAAGATTCAAGCTATAAACGTATCCTTGTCAAGAATAGAAACACAGTTAACGGAAAATGACTTTTTATTGTATTTCCTTACAGACAGCAAAGGTATAAACGCTGACAAATAACTTCATTGCAAAACAAACGCTTTGGTGTTCCTTCGAGGGACAAATGCATAAACATTGTTTTGAATCCTAAAGTGGGAGGCAGTTACGAACAGATGTTTATGACACAAGAGAAAACTAGTATTTTCCTTTTGCCTGTCACTGGTTGCTTGAGGAAATATGAAATCTTTCTGATGTTTTGTATTTGACGTCCTGAATGTTCTCATTCACTTTTTACCAACATATTGCCAGATCCATTGACAAACATTTCAGCAAACTATTTTTAATTTAATAAATGTTACAACTGATTTCTTGACGTTTTGAGTTTTTTTTTTTTTGCTTTTTCCAGTGTCAAGTTTGATTCTCCTGAGTTTTAGATATATGCAGTAATTTTAGATTTAGCCAACAAGGTCCTAGTCTAGTAAGATTTCAGGCTAAAATGACATTCCTCATGTTGAATATCCAAAATTTGCCACCTGCAGTTGAATGTTATGATTTTACATTTGTGTCCTAAACAGTGTAAAACAATGAAAAAGGTAAATCTAATATGTGTAAGACGTAACAACGCCAAAAATTGTACTTCAACTACATACTGGCTTCATTGTTTTCAACCTTTTCAGAAATACGAAATGACTCAATTCCATGAGTTTTGTTTTACTACATTATAAAACCATTTCAACCAAAGGCAATAACATGATGCTATTGTCATTACCACAATTTCGTTTTTCTGTAGTACCTAACCATTAAGAAATACATTCTTTATTATCATTATGTTTTATACAGACCCCTCACCTGAAAGCACAAGCTGCCATATTCATCATATTGTGCACTTTGAAAAATATTATAGAAAAAACATTTTTATCATGAAGTCGTTGTTGAAATGCCAGGCTGAAGCTGCATCTCAATTTTGTATGTTTTATGAGTCAGTTTCACAATGAGTACAGGTGCTTTGTCTTTAGCAGTTAACACTTGGAAAGGATATGCATTGTACCAAGTTTAAATCATATTTGGTGGCTCAACAGCCGTTAAAACAATCAGCCAATAGCGATTTTCACAGACCACAAATTATACTAGTCAAATCTATGTGATGTGTGTATTCCCCTGAAAGTAACTCTGTTATAAGCATCCACAATGTAACAGCATTCTCTCAACAACGTATACTTCTAAAAGCGTTAAGCGTGTGTGGGTACAAAGCCGAGTACGGTCCTAAGAACAGGAGTACCTTCATAGGAAGAAAAGGTCCCTCTAACACCGCGAGCATTGTTGAACCAACCCGTCACTATCAAAAATCTCCTGCCTGACAAACTTTTCATGATTGTAACTTTAAAAGTCTCCCATTCAATGAATTGTAATTCTCAAAACGCACAAACTAACTTATTCTCAGGTAAAGGACAAGTATTTATGCGTAGATTTTATCGTTAAACTAACGGAAAAATAGGGTTAGTCATTGCTGGCGAAATTCTTAAGTGAACTAAATCTCACAAATAGGTGAGGGTAAGATTGGGAGTGAGGGAGTAATTACGTTGATGCATCATTAGGTAAAATCCTTTAGCTAGATTTTTGTGCAAAATAACCATAATAAAAAATAAAACCCGAAAAAAATATCAAATCAAATCCGTTTATAGACTATATTTAATTTAAAAATAACAAACTGAGAAATTCTTTTACGTTAGAGAGAGAGAGAGAGAGAGAGAGAGAGAGAGAGAGAGGAGAGACCCTAGTAAAGTAAATATTGCTATAACTATGGCCCCGAATACACGGAAGTCATGATAATGTAGACAGCACAAACGAATGACCATCTCTTTGGCCTGCTTTGTGTTCTTTTGGCCTAATGACCTTCTTTTGCCCCAGAGATGAGGCTCTCGGAAACAAAAGGAGCGCAGCCATTATTATCATTCTCCTTTTTTCTCCATTTTTTCGCTCTCGAAAAATGAACTCTTACATGGAAGCGGCAGTTCGTATACTCTTTTTCATATTGTTTCCGTTGTTATATATGTGAATGAAGATTTAAAAAATGAGACAGAAAGTTTTTCTTACTTATTCATTGTTTGTACATTTCATATTAGGATGTATCAATTGCTTTTTAAACCATTCTCTATTTTAGCAAGCTAATGTCAATACTGGTGTTACGTAACATCTTAAGAAGATAATATTAAAGTCTTTTCATATTTTCCATAACACCTGAAGGGAACTTGAACAATTAAAGAATTTTATCCAATATTTAAAGTATTATTAGAATAATAATAACATGCTCTAAAGACCACTTGAACTACTTTCACGGAATTCACCTTCATAGATTCCATACGTGTTGAAATATTGATGGCAAGAACTTCTTTCATATATCGTGAAAAGTTTATACCAACCATTTCTTTCATTTATCTTGAAATATTCATGCAAACAACAAACATCTTTCTATATATTTCGGAAGGCGACCCTCTCGTAGAAAGGTTTTGTTAATTTGGCCTCTAGAACCGCGTCCCAAACGATCCTGGTCTTACATTTATTCCCTATCGTTTTTATCCTGAAAACGGCGTTAAAGCTGAAGTACTTACGTACTGCAGGCAGTACCAATGCCCTCTTGAACTGATCAGTCAAGATGGCATTGGCAGTACTGGCTCAGGCGAAATGAGCACGACTTAAAACTCTATGTATTCATCCAGGAAAGTTTCGCCATCTTGTCCCCAAGGGAACGCCGCGTTATTTCCTGCCGTCGTCATCCTCCCTAAGCGGATGATATTATCTCTTTCCTAGAACCTCTGTCTCGATTTGTTCTCCGAGGGACTTGGTGCCTTTCATTCCACGGTAACGTTGCTTCGGGAGGAGTAATGTGGCGATTGCCATATTGCTCAAAAGTCACCAATGTCAGCCTCCAACGTCTGTACACATTTGCGTTTCCTCTGCTTCCGTTATGACTTCTTTATCTGCCTCCGCTTGCTTAAGCTCCTGAAATCGGCTTAACGTAGAGCGTCAGCCCCTTCGTCTATCTGCAGTCCCTGGGGGACTGAAAAAGCCAAGAATATATTATGTACAAAATGTGGATATAACCTACGGCAGTCATTCGCGTGGGACTGAACTTGCATAAAACTTATAATCTATTTCCATAATTCTTTTACAAACTACAGTGTACATATCTATTTATCTGTATATATAGATATATATCTGTGGATAAATAGAGAGATAGGTAGATATA
>NC_087207.1:40400405-40415405 GCF_015104395.2 Macrobrachium nipponense | reverse complement strand
ATAAAGTTCTAAGGAACATCCTAGAAAAAACAGAGAATTTAACATTTTGATGGTGATTGGAGTAGTTTTGAACAAGAGGCAATGTTAGTTGATTTCCGAAAGACTGAAAAGGTGAAATTTCTATCATTTCTATGGACAGTTACATCAAGAAAATTCAAATAACAATTTCTTTCTTCTTCTACAGTAAAATTTATAGAAGGGACTAAATTATTGAGATTATTAAGGAATTCCTGGCAAACTTCATTAGTCTCATAAGGATATGTATCAAAGATAGTAAAATTTGTTTTAATGGGGAATTTTTTTTACAAAAGTTTGGCATGGTATGGGTAATCCCTTATCTCCTGTCCTTAGCAATATTTACATGGAATTTTTTGAGACAAAACTCTACCAAGAATTTTGCCCCAAAAGGTTTTATGGTTTAGGTATGTGGATGATATTTTCTGTATTTGGCCAGTTCAGGAAAATCTCCAGGAATGCCTTAATAAGTACAGTATGTCACAACCAGGGCAAATAAAGACATGGGCTCGAAGCCTCTTGCCAAAAGAATTGATGAGAACCAAAAGAATAACACCTCCGAAACCGTCCCACTTCTGAGCTTAGATTTTCCTAAATACTGCGGTTTCTGCTTTTGCTGAAATTTAGAGACAATCATTTACTTTTTGGCATTGTTCTGCCTCAAGAAGTAGGCAAGACCAGGAAGTCGAAGAGAATGATAATACAAGGAATTCGTTTTGTATCCTAAAATCTCTTATTGTTTCCAGCAATGATTATGGCTAATGGAAAAAGGTGTTAAAGTCGAAAAGAACGCCAAAAATTACAATCTCGCTTCTCAAACCTCAGCTACTCATTTGCTCAATAAGCTTAAGGTTAATTAGCCAATGATTCTTATCAGTATTGCTTCCGTTTCTAGAGTTTGAATCTTTTAGCTCTTCTTTTTGTTTTAGCAATTATTATTGGACCATTTCATATAGTCTTACCGGTGTTGCACCCAAGTACCTTAAAAAGATACCTGACCTGTTGGTCTTGAATATTGCAAATGGACGATGTACGACCAATAAGCGGAATATTTCCACGTGCAGAGAACAGAGGGTTGAGGAACAGCTTTCGAATATACAATACAGAAGCCCCAGTTCTCTCAACGTGCTGAGATTGATTCCATGTATCGCATCTGACTATAGCGAAAGTCTTCCACGCCGTGACTCCTGCTGTGAATCTAGCTTTAGGTAATTGAAAATCGCTCTTTCGTTTATTTAGATGCCGCTAGTCTTGGGTTTTTCCCAGTTATAATAATTAAGCGTCTCAACCACATAAATCGTCTGCTTCTTTTCTTCCCGTTTTGAAGTCTTTGATGAGTCATTGTGAGTAACCAGCGGTCTAAACGTCCATGATTTTCCAGTGAAATGGGCAAATGTGAAAGATTGAAAAAATGTAAGGACGAAATAGGAAGACACATAAATTAATATATGTATACAGACATACATACGTATATACATATGTGGGTATGGGACCTGGTGGTAAGATAGGTTACATTCTTGTCCGCCATGGGAGGGGACCAGGTTCATATACACATGCGTATGGACATACTTCATCAAAAAAGCCTTTGTGTCACTGATAAGCAGTGAAATAAGCGCCTTAGTTCAGTTGTAGAGTCCTGGACCCGCATTGCAAGGCCTATTATTCGATCCCTACTTTCCGCCTAGGAGCAGACCAAGTTGTGAATGTGTACCAGTGGCGGCTGGGTCATGATAGAGGACATGGAACCAGCAACCTCATCATTGAAGATTTGCTGAAACATTTGGAGTTTATATTTCATGCGCCATTCCTCCTGGGGAGCCGTTATATATATCCGATACTACAATGGTCCCTTGGCAAATAAATATAAGAAGCGCTCGCAGGAAAAGGTTAAAAGAAAGGTCGAAGACCCTGAGCTTTTGTCTTTATTTCAAGACCTGATCCCAGTAACGGAAAGGAGAAGAAGTACAATAATGCAGCATTTCATTCCTCTGTTAAAAAACACATACATAAACAAGAGTAAGGATCAACTATCCAGTTGCCAGCATCTATAAATAGGTAATACATCAAACAGCCCACACTTATGAAGAGTAACTAATATGTTGTCCTACGAGGGATAAGGCTCATTTAATTGTTGGTTCTTGAAATAACTCAATTTTCATAGCATTATCAATTTTACGAAATCCAGGACTGAGTTTCATATTATTAATTTTATCAATAAAACATTCCAGCGATATAGAATCGTGTTTTATTGATGTTTATTTTCATCCTTTCCTATAACTTTTCTCTCTTTGCAGGCTACATAGACAAGGAAATCGTATTGATAAAATTGATCTTAGAAGAAGGAAGAAGTGTCCTGTTGCTTAAAAAAAATCAAAAGAGAAATTGCCAGGATGCTTTTTTACAGTCATAACATTCTATCCCTCATTTTAATTGATCGCGTTCATTCATAGGACGTAGAAATCTTCGTCTAATTATCACCGTGATATTGCTAATGTCTTTTTGATGTTCTCACATTCAATTTTGGGATTAAAATCTTCCTGTTTCATATTCCATTTTAATAGAATCTTGAATATTCCAGGAAAACATTTCAGTCTGGGTCTTGCTGCAGCCTTGCATCGAACGCCATTAACATAATTTATGTGAATATAAGCATTTAACGTATCCTAGAAACTGATCTTTTTAGGGGGACGTTAAACGGATAATATCGTTTACTCTGAAAGGACTGAAATAAGTGGAAAATGTGTAGCAAAAATCTATTTCTCGTTAATGCTGGCAACATTTTGTTGCTAGAGTTGTGGCCATTCACTTCTGTCCCTTCAGTTTTTTTATTGAAACTTCTGAAATACACATTTCTCCTGCATCATAAGAGAACGGTTCACTCATAGGTAAATGTAATAATATGATGTTTGTTGATTCGGTATGCGCATTTAAGCAACACTCCTCGTCTTCAGCCATAAATATTTGCTTTTTGAGTTGCAACTCATGGCGTTTGATGTTTTTCAGTGACTAATATAAAGAAAATGAAAAAAAGTCGAGATTCCAATTAATTTTCAGATGTTCCTTTTTCACGGCTATGATTGATATTTATTTTTAAGTGATTCGTGTATCGGCCATTTCGGGAATTAACTCACTTTCACAGATCGAGTAAAATTGCTGAAAGACTAAAATTCATCTAATTGCTTTTCATTTTTAACGGGACACTTTCCAGCTCCATTTTCCCTGCTTAGTCGTTGCACAAAACGGAAACAAAACTATATATAAAGCAAATAAACCATATTTCCTTGCCATCCTCCGGGAAGAAATAAATTGACAGCAGAAAACTCTTCAAGTATGTAACATTCTCAGCACTACAAAGACAGTAAACTAAATAGAACACACAAACTTAACATCCTTATCAATCTCTTGGAGGGAATTAATACTAGAACATTTGATAGTCATCGAATGCAAGCAAGACCGCACAGGCTTTAGTACGAATATTTTGAGGGTATGTTGTGAAAAATAGAAATGATCGCTGTGGCAGGACTTTTCTTTTCCCTTTTTTCGCTTCCTAAAAATAGTTTTAATGAACATGACCAGTGTTGCCAGATTTTTTTCTCAAAAATCTGTAGATGTACATGAAAAAATCTGTGGAAATCTGTACTTACCAAAATATAATCTGTAGAAAATTCTGTAGCGTTTGTAGTGCATGATTTATAAAACTTCTGCATTCAGACGCAATTTCTGTGGATTTAAGAAATCTAAAGACGAGAAAAATCAAAGCATCGTCACGATATCTTTCAACATCGTATATATAGTATTGGATTTGTCGGTATAAAAACAAATATTTTACAGGTTAACCATTTGAATTTTGAATTTTTGTAGTATTTCCTAACAGGATGGATGGCTGAAAATTATAAGCAGAAAGGTATTCATGATAATGAGTTTAAACATTATAATTAAGAGAAAATTATATATACCAAAACATTCTTCAACCAAACGATAATATTCTTCAGACTCCAAGCTATGATCATACTCATAGTGAAAACCAAAAATAAAATTAATATATTTAATGAAACGGTGAAGTGAAAATTATATTAATTTTTCTGTATATTTGTATTATTCTAATTGTAACTGAAATGGAATACAAAAGCGAATGTATATTCTACTTTTTCTGACGGTACATACTTCCAGTTCCAGCCCTTACTCTCTTCAGCAATGGCTTTGTTACGTAGAATCAAAGCATGATTTTCCTTTAATTAATTGCTTAGTATGAAGCAAACCTGTTAAGGTTCCAGTAGACAATCTATTTCTGGTTTTAGTTTTCATCCTTTTTATGGCAGAAAAAACTCTCTTGACAGTAGCACTTGAGTGTGGTAAACATAGCAGTGATTGCATTAATTTCGAAAGATTTGGAAACATCAAGTCATTGTCCATTTGCCTAAGAGAATCTACTTTGCTCCAGAAAATTCCAGGTGACATATCCGAATTAACATCAAGAGTGCCTAAGGAACTAGCAAGCAAGCTCCATTCTGTGTCTGTGTTCTGAATATCTAATTCTATTGAATGGCCAAATGAAGTCATCAAATCTCCCAAAGATGATATTCGTCGATCTATAACTATTTTTGGACTTAAGCCTTCAAAGACACCATTGCTGATAAATCAAAAGGAAACCTTTTGTAAATCTGAGAGGCATCTTCCATAAAAAAAACTCTAAGCAATTTTGCCTAAATTGTTTGAGTTCTTCTGCATCATACTGGGTTTCATTTGTTATCCCAATCCCTACTTTGAGTCCAAGGCAGTGATTCTTGTATATACTTACAATAGGGTAGGCTACTTATACCATACGCTTTAAACATGAAAACCATAGTAACTAATTCGAATTCTGACACATTTTTCATTATTTACAGTCTATTTTGGGCAAAGAATAAAAGTCTGTAGATTTTGCTCATTTTGGAGGAAAAATCTGAAAATCTGAGACATGATTAAAAAAATCTGAAGATTTCAGATTAATCTGTAGATCTGGCAACACTGAACATGACATTTCTACATATTTGATAATCATTACATAATAACGGTTTTTAGTCCATTGAAGAAAATTTGTCCATGATCACAATTCCAAAAAACATTTTGGAGTTATATAAGGATATTAATTCTAAGGGTCATTCTAAACTCTCTGGACTTAGAAATATTACAATAATTATAATAAAAATTTATTTTACCGCAGTTCTTTTAAACATAATTAAAGACTGATACATGGCAACAGTTTTAGAATTAGTTTTAATGACAAGGATTCTTATATAATTTTATGCAAAAATCATTCTCCTAATATCAACATCTATATCTTCACAAAGATACTAATTAAAAGAAAAAAAAAACATGACAAAATTTTAAAACTTTGCTAAAACATTTATAGCAAATATTTCAAAATCAAAATAGCGTAAACTGTTTTAACAAAATAGCTTACAAGAAGTATAAATACACTACACTTCAGAATTAAAATAAACAGTAAGTTTCACCATTATTTCATTTTCTTCGTGTATAGTTTGAAATATTTGGGCTCCAGTAAATATTTTTGAAATGTTTCATTTCGTCTGAAGCAAAGAACAAAATCATTTCTAAGCCAAAAAGAATCGGTAAATACCTTTATACTGGCAAAAATCGTAAGAGTAATTCTTTTTTTTTAATTCAAAGGATTTAAAAGCCCTAGCTAAAGCTAATTAGTTTGGGAAACTCAGGATAACGAAGTTCTTTTCTTTTTTAGTAAACTGAAAATGTTTTTTTTTTTTTTTTTTTCGAATCATTTGGCCACTTTAGGCCCATTGAAGGTATTCTAATCATTTTTTTCTCGTGTATGTCGAAGTTTGTGATTATGTGTCCAGAGCTCGATAAGCTCTTTTTTCGCTTATAGCGTATTATATATGTAACTGGGGGGATTCTCCCCCCCATTATTCATAAGGTAAGCGTGGACACGAAACGGGAGGCAAACCACACACAACATTACACACACAGCCTCTCTCTCTCTCTCTCTCTCGGCAATCCCTCTCTCTCTCTCTCTCCAAGGAATCTCTCTCTCTCTCTCCACCTCTTTCTCTCCATTCTAACAGGTAATGAAAATGAGAGAGTTGCGTCATAACATTAACATTTATTAACAACTAATAAATAAATCAATCAATCAAGCAGTCCAGTCTTACAGACTAACTCAAAAACAGTACAATGTCTAGTCACCAAAAAGGTCTACACCCCTCTGGGAATTCTTTGTCCCCCCGGCATTCCAGATCCGTCTGTTTCAAAGATACAGAACACATCCTGGTAAGTACACACAAGTTTAAAGACAAAGTTAATAAAATGGAACATCTTACAAGATATCAAACAAGCCATCCCTTTGGCTAAACCACTTCAACACTTACCCAAACAACCGGACACTTAACACTGCTAATAAAAAACTCCCCCGGCGAACGCCGTGGCATCTTTGCCCGTGACTTGAAGCCCTCTCAAAATCCTCCCATAGGGTTGGGTATGACACTTTTAACAGAAAGAGGCGCACACGCACATACGAACACACAGTTCGATAGCGCCTCACGGTTCTAGCTGCATCCAGTTTCACAAAGGCACTTTGAGGAGAGTTCATAAACTGTCGTACATTGACTTGTCGAACTAAGCATTTTTATCTCATGCCACCCCTAGAAACTCATTGTTCAGCTACTCTCAGGTCGTCACCTCTACACTGTTCTCCACATTCCATAGGTCACAGGGAACACACGGACAATATATTATTAATCAAAAACCCTAGGCCTTACAGATAGCTCGGCCACCTAGTGTGCTAGCCCCCGCCTAGCAAAATTGCTTATAACACAAAACACTGGCCGGCTTAAAACAAAATATAAGTAAAACTGCACGTCTCTGGCATTATAAAATAAAGTCTTATCACGCTTTATCTCCCAATAACACAAGACACATTTTCTCTCATATTTTCTGCATTAGGATTCTTGAATATCCCTCTTCGCTTGTCTGCAAGTAGCTGAACAGACAGCAACAGGCTATAGCAGGCTGTAGGAAGACGGAACGCCTCCCTCATTGTAGAAGACTTCTCACGGCTTCTGCAGATCCCCAAAAAACACGCTGTAGGACTCTCTTGAACACCCACGTGGAAATTCTTGTAATCACCCTGGACAACACAGCAGCAGTACTCTCGGCACACGGCTGGTGGACGTCTTGCTGGTGTCGGGAAACAACTTTTTTGGCGTATGTTAGTATGTCAGTCAAGTCACTGGTCAATCTAAGAAAATTAACCCAGACATACTACTTCTATCAAACAATGATCTCAAAAAGTCAGAAATACTAACTGAACGTCTCCCAACTAACTCCCTTTAATATGATTACTAAATCATAGGTCATTATCACAACTCTCAAAGAAAAAAAAACATCAAGTTCTCCAACTCAATTCTCCAAACTCACACATCAGCACACACACAACTCAGAAATCACAGCAACTCCACGGAATTCTGCACTCACATTTCAAACTCGAATGTTCTCACAAGAAAAAAAAAGAAAAGACAAAAATCGCAATGAGCCCAAGGAAAAAAAAAAGAATCTCGTAACACCCAGACCCAAAAAATGTTCTCTCAAGTTCTGATATTTGAACAACCCACAAAATCAGTAAAAATCTCCAACTTTTAACAGCAAAAACCCCTTTACTGCTCAATAATTAATTACAATGAGACTTAATGTCAAACTCCCTTTTACGTAAGTAACAACCCTTGAAAAATTACATCTCCCGGTAAAATCAAATCTCCCGTCCAAAAAAGAAACGCTACTTAAAACTCAATCCCCCAAATTATATCTCTCATAGGAAAAGGAAGAAAAATAATAAAAAAAAAAGGATAATCACAAGTAGATTTCCCCAATCACAAAATACATAATACATGTATAATATGCATAACACCCCGCTTTTTCCCCCAAGAAATGCTCCATGTAAAGTTATGGAATTTGCCAGAAAGCAAACTCTTGCCCATGCGCTTTCGTGAAACGCTATTGTCAACATTTCCAGATATTGCGAAAATTCTGATCGATCATCATCAGAGGAAAAAAGTCAGCACACGGCTCATCACATCGCTTGTCAGCAGAAAAATCGCCTGCAGACGTATGCTCAAACTGAAGCATAAAAATTGTCTAGTCAGACACATAAGTTTGGAAACTCATGATTCTCTAGAAAAAAAGGTCTAACTGACACATTTCACAAAATTAACTCCAGGATATGACTAATGTGTTCAAAAATTTGTCTCGAAGACTTATTCTTTCAACATGACTTTTCCCCAAATTATATTTCTCCAAGAATAACACACTTGTGAACATAAAAAATGCACACATCTCCAAATGACTCGTAATGCAGTAATGCCATTCGCCTCTAAATAGACACGAAACCAAAGAAGAGAACCTCAGAAATCTCCTCTTGACTCGCAAAAAAAAAAAAAAAAAAAAAAAAAAAAAAACACTCCCATAACCACAAAAAAAAGGGTCACCCGCCCAAGATTAATTCCAACTCCATTATGAGACACCATATTAATAATAACACCACTCCGGTTATATTTCCTCCAGGTTGGTTATAACCAACCCCCTTATATTATTCTCTTATTTCTCCAATAGCCACATGTCAATAAAAAAAAGACACCACTCCAAGAATAGAGAATAATCACCTCTATTTCGGCAAATACAAAATATTTACCTCTATTTCCCCAATACTCCATGTGGAACAAAACAAGGCTCCAAAAATATATCTCCAAAAAATGTGCTCTAGGCATCTAACTCACTCACTCACAAATATTGCCCCATAATCTCCAAATATGTGTCTCCATTTGCAACAAAGATGGCTGCAAAATAATTGAACTAAACATAGCTCTCATCACATTGGCAAATATCAACAATGGCCAAAAATATATCTCCCATATATTATATCTCAAATCATAACTCCAAAATAATATATACCTCCAATTATCTCTCCAAAATAATATATCTCAATTATAACTCCAATTCTCCAAAGAATAACTCAATGTTATAGTCAAAAACTATAAAAACTCTCTCTATTTAGCATAATTGCTAAAAAAAAAAGGGCAAAAACTCGGCATATAAAACTGTCTAGAAAATTCTAGAAAAAAATCACCAATGTGCCACAAGTCATTATAACAGAACTCCAAGTTCAAAGTGTCTTAGCCAAGACTTCTCCATATGCACTACGACATAAGTCACTAGAAAACTTAACCAAGTTTCCTATCTCTCACAAAGTTGTCACCAATACAACAAAGGCATTGTGCAAGAAAACTCACAATTTCTGGAACACAAATATCCAGAGAAAAAATGTAGTGCCATTACGTATGCATTCAAAACATGCAAAAAATTCTCCCATATATTTCTCTATAGCATCAAATAGCTAAAACACGAACACGTTCCCGAACAATGACTCTAAAAGTCATGACGAGATATTAAAAAAATATGACACACATGAACTGAGATATTAAAAAAATATCCACACCAACTGGAGAGAAAAAATAAACTCAAATTCACCCATGGTAAAAAAAAAATTGTGTCAGCTATGGCTAACTTCCAAAAAAGGAGAAAAACTCGCTAGATGTCAAGCAATTATCTGCTGAACTCATAAAAAAAGAAAAAAAACTAAAATGTGTTGTTAGTTCCTCCCATATTCAAAAAAGATTTCACCTCCCTTGACAGCATTACGGCACCCACGTATTAGTATAAGAAAAATCAGTATCAGAAATATCATTATCACAAAATCACCAAAAAAAATTGCTATCATCAAAATCATCAGTATCAGTACAAAAAATATCACCAATGTCAATGCTTGTCCCTTCTCCAAAAATTCAGCACAAAATTCAGCAAAAATTCAGCAAGATTCCACACAATTCACCCAGATTCATCAAGATTCAGCAAAACTCATCCCCGTGAATCACTGAAATATTCTCCAAAGTTACAAAAACTCAACAAATAACTAAGACAAGACTTCTCCCATTAATTCATCGTAATAATTCTCCTTGAATATTTATCTGTAATAATTATCAACTAATCTCCCATGAAATATCTCAAAACTCTCTCGCAAAACAATTCTCCCGTAATGATAATTATACTTAAGCAAACCCTCCCGTGACACATCTCAAGTATAATAATTATTAATAATAATGATAACTCTCCATAGCAATAATTCTCTTGCAAAAATCTCAAGTAAGGGTGAAATTCAAATAGCATACACAGTATTGCTGAATCCTATGACATACAATTTCTCCAGCATACACCATGACATAACACCATTGCCACACAAAACAGATACAACACCAATCATCGGCATTTCAAAGTAATTTTTCCAACACAATAAAAAAAATAATCTGTGTATCCCCCAATATATTTGTGTCTTTCAAGGCACAAGTAAAACATACTCCCATACAATGCATTTCAATTCTCTCTTTATTTCCTTTTCTCTTCCTCCAAGAAAGAAAAAAAATATCTCTTTCCTAAAAAAAAGACTCTACGGGCGTTTCACTTCATCAACTAATCAATCAGCTGATATCTTAGCATCCAATGTCAAGGGCAAATCCATACCCCAACACAAAGAAAAAAAAGGAGTTCACCCCCAATGAGAAAAAAAAAGGTTTCTCCCCCCCCCGAGAACAACCCCTCAGTCAAGCGACAGAACAGCCAGAGGCATACACAATAGTACCCCCATCTCCCCTTGAACAGTGTCTGAGGACCCCCCCCAAGGTATACACTAGTGCCCTCCCCTGCAGGGAGGCCAGTGGTACCCTCCATGCAACTATCCCCCGAGGGATGCCAGTACCCTCGCAATGCAACGCGCCTCTCTGCAGAAATGTGCTGAGCCCGTAAAATTGTGGCCGCTGTGTCTCTAAGCCAGATATGCTTATCTAAGCACAGTTCACATGCATAGAAAAATGCACCCCTATGTTTTAAATAAAGACGAATGCATACGTCTATTATAAACACGTGCAAATAAATAAAATACGTCACCATGGGGCAAAGACAAGAAAAATTGTTGACCTCTTGAACCAATCCCATAACCCTGAAATATTTAAACAAAAACCCTCTCCTTCAAAACAATAGTTAACACTCACCACTCCATAACGGGAACAAAAAGAACTCGAAATTCTCGTAAAACGCGGCAGTGATACTAACAACAACCGCCGCACGGGTATCTCGGAACACACTCGTCATTGCACAAGCAAAAGTCATACTGGGTGCGCTCACTGCTTCTAGGCTGACTCCCTGGGAAAAATGCTGAGTCCAATAAAATCCTTCCTTCCCTATAGCACAGTTAACAGACAGATATTTTCTCATTTTTTCTCACTAAGTAACTGAAAACTAACAGTTTAACGATTTTCCACAATCCCACCAAGGCTTTGTTGTTCGAAAACTATCGCTAAGCCATAACCCCTTTTATTTTCTAACTGGCCACCCATCTCTACATTGGCGTTCCTAGGCATAGAAAAGAAAGAAAACTTTTATATCCCCTCTTAACCGCTTGCCACCACTGTAACTGGGGGGATTCTCCCCCCATTATTCATAAGGTAAGCGTGGACACGAAACGGGAGGCAAACCACACACAGCCTCTCTCTCTCTCTCTCTCTCGGCAATCCCTCTCTCTCTCTCTCCCCAAGGAATCTCTCTCTCTCTCTCCACCTCTTTCTCTCCATTCTAACAGGTAATGAAAATGAGAGAGTTGCATCATAACATTAACGTTTATTAACAACTAATAAATAAATCAATCAATCAAGCAGTCCAGTCTTACAGACTAACTCAAAAACAGTACAATGTCTAGTCACCAAAAAGGTCTACACCCCTCTGGGAATTCTTTGTCCCCCCGGCATTCCAGATCCGTCTGTTTCAAAGATACAGAACACATCCCGGTAAGTACACACAAGTTTAAAGACAAAGTTAATAAAATGGAACATCTTACAAGATATCAAACAAGCCATCCCTTTGGCTAAAGCACTTCAACACTTACCCAAACAACCGGACACTTAACACTGCTAATAAAAAACTCCCCTGGCGAACGCCACGGCATCTTTGCCCGTGACTTGAAGCCCTCTCAAAATCCTCCCATAGGCTTGGGTATGACACTTTTAGCAGAAAGAGGCGCACACGCACATACGAACACACAGTTCGATAGCGCCTCACGGTTCTAGCTGCATCCAGTTTCACAAAGGCACTTTGAGGAGAGTTCATAAACTGTCGTACATTGACTTGTCGAACTAAGCATTTTTATCTCACGCCACCCCTAGAAACTCATTGTTCAGCTACTCTCAGGTCGTCACCTCTACACTGTTCTCCACATTCCATGGGTCACAGGGAACACACGGACAATATATTATTAATCAAAAACCCTAGGCCTTACATATACTACAGGAATAATATTTAACGTTATTTCGGCAATATTGTTCCACCGAAAATTGAGGATAAAAGATCGTCAGTCAGTTAGCGTGGAACTCAAAGCACCTTAGGGGCAACTATGTAAAAAGAATAGTAGGAAATTATGACCACTGCCAGAAACCTGATGAGAGGAGACATTTTTGTAGAAGTGTTGCGAAGGATTTAATGTAAGCCAAGAATCTACATGTTGGAATCGCGCCCTGCGAAATCGATAGTCTAAGTCAGAGGACTTTGTTGAATAATTGCAGAAACAGAGATTAATAATTGAATTTAAATCAAAACCATTTTGTTCTAGATGGCATCACAGAAAGACTCAAAATCCACGAGTGCATCTGTAGGTACGTTAACTTTAAAAATAAGTATTGCCCCTCTACTGAAACCAAATTAGTGTGAATTGCTGTGAGGATATTGATAAGGGGCAGGAAAAACAAGATTGGCCATGTCAATCCCTGAGAGAAAAAAGATTGGTGACGTAGAACCTAATTTCAGACTTTCAGAGGGCAAAGTAGTTTTCAGTTTTATCTTGCTGTTCATCTACGTATATTTCTAACATTTTCCTAAGCTGAGAAGATGCTCTGATACTTCGGGACACAAGACAGTCACTTAGGAACCTTCAGTTTAGTTAGGACTGGTCATTTGTGGACATTGAAAGGAGAGGATATGCGCCCCCCCCCCCTCCTCCCATCCCCACCAAGAGTGGATGAACAGTCACTTCAGCAATAGTTGGTTTTACTCTTGTAGGATGCTTGGAAAGGAAGCTACAATATCTTCGTCACTAGACATGCCTTGGGAATCGGCAAAAGTTGAAGATGAGGGTTTTCAGCTCTGTACCCTATAGGCACGTTGCTTAAAGTTTTGGGGTTCGGAAGGTCTAAAACTCCACACAAAAAAAAAAAAAAGAAAAAATAATCCTGCATGGTGTTAGTACAGAAAAGCAAAATCCTTGATTTGTCTTGAATTTCTAGGATAAGAACAAGTAACATGGTGCTGGTATGGACATTACGATTATACACCATGCAGATAAAAGGACTCTTTTTTGCAGATTTCCAATCTCCCCAAATACAAAATGAAGAGTCTGTTAACCCTAATAGACATTTAAAAGGAATCATTAAGTGGTGGGAAGAGACTGAAATCCAGCAAAACTGATACCTTGTTGATGAGCTGGTCTTGGACTATGCGCCCACTCTGTGAAGTGCTGGGTATGGTACTTAATAATTCGGAATATTTGATAATACTGGCGGCAACCTTCAGCTGCAAGCATTCAGTTTTTTTTTTTACTGTAATTAAAGGCAAATCTTCTATTGCTGCCAGTAAACTAGATGCAGTATTGCTCAATACGGGTTCCTATATGTACAGAGTATTAGAACCACAATCTTCGAATCTTTTTTGACCATTCCAAGCCTGCTTTTCTCATGTTTCTGCTATGGCAGCCTTCAGTGCTCTTCGTCTTCTAGACAAATCCGATATCTATCATTTACACCTTGCATGGAAATTATCCTGTTTGGTTCCTTCTCTATACAATTTAACAGAGAACTATTTTCACCCATGGTACCTCAAGCATTAGTGTGTTGTACTGGTTTTACTAAGATTAACTTCTACATTGTTTTAATAAATATGCCACAAGGTAACACAGCACAGTAACAGAAATTTTTTTTTCTTCACAATCCAATTTTGTAAAAATTTTTCCTGTATGCCTCGTAAAAACCTTAGTATCCAAAGTATGAAATGAATAAAGAAAATTTTACCGAGCTTTTCGTCCCCACGCTCATCCAGTGGAATTGATTGGAGAATGAATGTCATATCTTACTAATGCAGAAGCGAAACAGCGAGAGTATAGATTCCCTCGTTCATTTATGGTTTTAGATTTGAAAGTTGTCAGTGGAAATTGGCTCACAATATCAGGAATTGATAACGTAAGAATTTATTGCTTTGCTGTACAAACGGGATTTTATCTTAGTAATATTTTGGCAATGTATTTTCAGATAAGATATCTTGTATCACATTTCCGATTACTTCTGTTGGCAAAATCTTTTGAGCGAATGAAAATCCCTGGTCTGATTGAGAATTTCCTCCAATTCTGAACATAAAAGGATGCACTGGTTGCTTGCAGAATTGTTTTCATGTAATTCGCTTTCCAGTTTTAACTCGGTGCATGGAAATGTCACTTAACGAAGGCAGTCATCTGAAAAATAGTTAGACTTTCCTCAACGTTTAACGCTACGTTGTTCGTCCTTCTCCTCTCCATTTCAGCCGTTTTATGACCTCCGACAACTAAGCCGGGTCCGAATGTTTGTTCTTTGTTCACGAGATATCTCAAAAGTTATTGATTGATCTGAAAATTTTCCCTAGGAGTCGACTGAGCCAATAAAGGTAAAAAGTATGCATATACATAATTCTTTTATTATTCAGTTACTCCTATAAAAAAAAATCTAAAACTTCTACGCTTAGAGTCAATAATTGATACAAACATTTTATAACTGATTTCAACTGATTAAGTATGAGGGAGAAAGTGTCATCTTTCAAGCCATCCGGGTGTAGGTATTGGGCAAAGTTATGCGT
>NC_087207.1:40362905-40395405 GCF_015104395.2 Macrobrachium nipponense | reverse complement strand
ATATATATATGTATATACATATATTATATATATATATATATATATATATCTATATATTATATATATAATATATATATATGTATACCTATGCATAAAGCAGACAAGAGTGAAAGAACTGTTTTTTAAGGCCTTAGTCCTGCAGTTGACTAGCAACGGCTGATGATGATGATTATATATATATATATATATATATATATATATATATATATATATATATATATATATATATCAGTCGATGCAAGGTGAAGGACAATCCTTTATTCCCATTATTTGTACTTTATTGTCGCGACGTTTCAAGAGAAAGTCCATTATCAAGCTAAAAAAAAGATAAAACAAAAGTTAAAATCATAAACTCGGAAAATACATACTAAAAGAGTTTAAAAAGTTTTTTGTACAAATATAAAAAGCAAGCTACAAGAGTAGGGAGGAGTCAATACCATAAGGTGCTGAAATTGTCACAGTGCTTTCAGCACCTTATGGTATTGACTCCTCCTACTCTTGTACTTGCTTTTTATATTTGTAAACTTTTTAAACTTTTAGTATGTATTCCGAGTTTTTGATTTTAACTTTTGTTTTATCTTTTTTTTAGCTTGATAATGGGACTTTTATGTCTTGAAACGTCGCGACAATAAAGTACAAATAATGGGAATAAAGGATTGTCCTTCATCTTGCATCGACTGATGTCTACTGGTTGATAGAACCGCCTTCAATTTTCAACTATATATATATCTATATATATATATATTATATATATATATATATATATATATATATATATATATATATATATATATATATAAAGGTTTTTTGCCACGAAGGAAAAAATGAAAAAGCGAGATAGCAAAGTACTTTCGGTCCTGTTCGGACCCTTTACTGAGGCAAACCGGTAAAGGGTCCGAACAGGACCGAAAGTACTTGGCTATCTCGCTTTTTTTCATTTTTTCCCTCGTGGCTAAAAAAACTTTATTTATACATAGCATCACATTTTATATACTTCGTGATAAAGTTATTTATGTATATATATATATATATATATATATATATATATATATATATATATATATATATATATATATATATATATAAACTCGCCTTTCAAGAAACTGGCTTTTTCGAAGACCTTAAAGTAAAATCATTTTATCTCACTGCACTAACAGATGGTAGTGGAGAAATTGCTTCTTCTCAAAATCTCTATCTATTATTCCCTCGGCGACCCTTTTTCCCTGTCCACGAATTTGTGACTGCAGTAAGCCGCCCTTTTTCTGGTTACCAAGCCCTCCTTGGAGATAATCCCTGGTCATCCGATGGCAGATGCGAAAGCTGGACGGACCACACGGCGCACAAGCGACCCACGAGGTCATAGGTAGTTCGCCAAAAGCCGTATGTCTCACCATAGAAAATGGGCGACACCTTGGAGAAGGGAAAGATTAGCCCAGCAGAAGGCATGAAAGGGGCCGCACCACTTGTGCCCCAGAGAGCCACATCTGGACGCAGATCCGACGCACACTGGCCTTGACCTCCTCAGCTCCTATAGAGCCTTTTCCCCAACGTGGCTGCCTCCCCAATCCAGTATATTTCCATCACCAATTTCCCAAATACCGCTGCCCCATCTACGAGGACTATCTCTCCCGAATAAGGTAACATGCCAGGAATCTGTGGATTACTAGTCACTTAGTTCTTTTTCTTATGCTAATCATTTTCCGTTTTCAAACCGCAATTCTCCTATAGGCCTGACTTTGTTATCAATTTGCGCTCATAAGTGATTTTCTAACAGTTTTATATTTAAGAATCTTGGTACCATCAGCGCACCCTCGAATCCTTGTTTGCGCTGATTCCGCCAAGTAACCGTCTGGATTCTCCATTGCAGACCGAGTTTTCTCAGTGTGGATCCTTTGCTTTGATTGTGCTTTATTGCCGTGGTCAACCAAATGCTAAATTTAATCTGCGGTTCCACCGAAGTGGAATTCCCGGCGCCTTTAGTTGTCATCTTTCCATCATAATGTTGTATTACGTCAAACCCTCATTTACTTGACTTAATCCTTCCCATCTTTTGATTTTGTTATTGCAAATATATGTGAATTTAGTTAACATAAGAGTAAATCTCACATTCCCTTTTCTAGTAAGGCCCTCCGTTCACTATTTTTCTTTTTATGTCCTACTTGTCCAGGAATTTTATTCAGATCATCGTCATCCCTTGTAGTAAATTACTTCCCCCTAGATTATAACATAATATATATCTATATATATATATATATATATATATATATATATATATATATATATATATATATATATATATGCCATCAGTAAGCCTTTTTCCCCGCAAGTGATGACTGTACGCTAAAACAAAATTTAGACCCAGCCGCTGTCACAACAATCTTTTATGCACTATCTAACAACCTAAAACAGAGCCTCTTTTGCCCAATCTAGCTAACGTTTTATTTTCCATTCACGAATTTGACACATTATTTCAACAAAATTCTCATCCTTTCAAGCCGTTTTTCATCTAACTTTTTTCCCATAATGCATATCTTCTCCCAAACATTTTTTCTCTTCGAAACTATATCCAAGGCCATTTGGAATCACAGCAATGAAAGTTTTTTTCCCCCTTTTGCTTCTTGTAAATTAAGCAAAAAATGAAGTCGCATGGCATATGAGTATGCCTGGTCATTTGTGATTCCCACGAAAATGCCGTTATTTATCCTGGAACTGAAACGTGTGACTGCCTTTGTACTTGAGGGAACATTTCCATTGTCATCCATTGGTATTTCCTCCCACCAAGGACAGTCGTCTCACTGGTTACATGATCGGAGGTCGATTCCCGAAGGAACCTGAACGTTTTAGAACCATTCTGGGAAATTCCGTTGTGCCACTGATTGCCTGCTGGCCAGTGAACTGTGCTGAATCTTTCTCTGGGAAGAAGAAAGCAAATGGCTTGCAACTTTAACCGGATTTGTAAATTTATGTATGCATATAGTGTATATATATACATATATATATTATATATAGATAATATATATATATATATATATATATATATATATATATATGTGTGTGTGTGTGTGTGTGTGTGTGTGTGTGTGTATTATATATATTATAGAGAGTTAGATAGATAGATAGATTGATTGATTGATTGATAGATAGATATTCATAACCACTTCCCTATTATTCGAAAATTTAATTCATCTCTACTGACAGCTCTCTCTCTCTCTCTCTCTCTCTCTCTCTCTCTCTCTCTCTCTCTCTCTCTCTCTCTCTCTCTCTCTCTCTCTCTCTCTCTCTCTCTCTCTCTCTCTCCTAAGAAATGGTTATGAATCGAACAGCTTCAGTATTTTTAATGATGTGGGAACTGTCACAAAAAAAAGACAAAAAAAAGGCATCCTCTTGTGTATAAGAGACGCAAAAAATACACACTTCTGGAGGAGATCATCCGTTGCCTTAGGGACTCTGAACTTTACTCCTCTTTCCCTTTAAATTTCACTCTCTGAATGAAACTGGGCGTTTGAAAGCATTCTGAAAAGAATGAGTTGAATAGCTTTTAGATTCTTTAAACAAGCTCTTCTTGTTATTGTTTTTCATTGTTAACAAGGGTGTCTTTAAATGTTTGTATACTGAAACGCATAGTGCACCGCAGCACACAATTTTTCGTATTCGTTACACGCACCGACTTTCAAAGAATAAAGTGAGTCAGTTTCGATATAAGAGAGAGAGAGACATAATTGGTTTGAGAGAGAAAGGGAGAGAATTCCTGCCTGTTCCCATTCCCGTTGATTACTCAGGAGATGACACTTCATTAAGATCTGAAGCCTGGCCTCTATCCTATGATAGGTGCATTCGCTGGTCTACTTTCCTTACTGATTTGAAATTCTAAGCATATTTTCATTGGCTATTTATTTCCTTATGTTATACAGCATAAAAGGTCATCTCGATAATCTCTTTAACAACGTTGACAGAGTCACTATTTTTTCGGTCGTAATTGACCCCGTTATGACCTATTTCAGACTTAATGTAAAATAGTTTTGTCGAATATATTTGGGAAACTATATCCACCAAATCTCGTTTCCATATTAAACGTACCCTAAGGGTAGAGTAACAGCTCAGGATTCTTCAAAGAAGTATTACAAAGACGAAGCTGCTTTAGTTAACACATTGTCATGTAATGTGAGACAAGTATTTTGTTTATATAAAGAACAAGCAATATAGTATTCTAATTCTAGATGCTTACCAATATTTTGCAACATATAATATCTGGAAAGATTCTGATCCTCGAATTTACATGACAGTAGGAATTATTTCTGGATAAATCCTCGCAGTATTTCTGAAGTGGTTGCTTCTGAAAAAGAAGTATAATAAGGGTAACTCTAGAGAAGTACATTCATGTTAGTCTTAAATCCTCCATTTTAAATATTGTTTCCTTAGTATTGTCGGCTATACTTTTTGCAACCGCAGCCTCCTTCCTAACTGTAGAATATCATTTTATGGTCATAATGATCGTTTATATTCACCGTTAAGCAATATTAACCAATATTGTGCCGTACATTAGCATGTATTAACTTTACATTTTATAGAGATATAAAACTGTTATTTGGTAAATCTATCTAGAATCAATACTAAAAATCAAAAGAAGCAGAAAAACTAAACATATTGAATATAACTTACCGTTTGGTCCACAGCTCAATACGTAATTCATTCCTGAACTGGGGATTCATGACATACCATAATAAGATCTGGATTTTGTAGTAGGCCAAAGAGGTAATGGTGTCCTCAAGCAATATAAAAAGTATCATAGTTATTTTCGTGCAATAAATGAATACTTTCATTTGGCTCAAAATTGATGTCCTTTTTCAGTAACTTGCTATGAAATACTGTAGCCTGTCTCTTTAAGAATTATGTAACCTGTAGTACAGGGCCGTATAACCCCATGACCGTTCGACTTTTAAAGGTGGCCACCTGAAATATGAATAATCATTATATTTGTAATTCTAAGGAAAAAATAAATAATGTACAAAAATATAATAAATATATGCAAAATCACTTGTACTTACAGTTATTGCTCAATATAGATATAATAATGCATTTCCATTAAAACATGTACACTAATTAAAAATGGCAATGGCAGTTATTACGGCCATGAATATTTCAGTACGAAAACTTCTGGTGGCCATTTGACTTTCGATTTTATATGAAATGTCTCCATGAACAAATATCTTGAATGGCCTTCTCATGTACTACTGTTTGGCTTTGCCTTCTTTTTCATGTCGGTTTGGCCCGTTCCGAAACTGACAGTCTGCTCTTCGGGAGTTCCGTGTCACCATACGCACATCTTTGCGATGATTACATATATCTATATATATATCATATATATTATATATATATATATATTATATATATATCTATATATATAATATACATATATATATATATATATATATATATATATACTATGTATATATATATATATATATATATATATATATATATATATATATATATATATATATAGTATATATATATATACACCATTAACTTAACTGGTATATTTCTGTCTGTTTTGAGCATACTACATACAAAGAAAATTATTTAAATTATTTTATATCATTGCAGAGAGATGTGTTTCTGATAATACATAATTCGTAAAAAGATTTTTTTCTTAGATTGTAAACGAGTCATTAAAGAATCAAGAATATCCTTCATATTCTTCTAAGCAGACTAACAAAGTAAGAGCAGACTGTCAGTTTCAGAAAGAGTCTTTCCTTAAAAAAAAAACGCCACTTCGTGAGAAATGCCCAAAAAGGCTGATGCCTAAATGCCGTTATGCTAAGGTCAGAGTTCGGTGTAAAAGATGTGATCATTAATTGTTGGAGTCATTCGATCACTAAGGGAAAGCGTTCACGTGTCCAATGTTACGCTACGATATATTGAAGTCTTGTTATTGGGTAAACACTATTTATGAATTTGTTTGTTGATTGTTTCTCGTGTTATTAAACTTTTTTTCCTTTACTCACATATTGGGTTGCTCAATATAAAGTATGTGCTTACATTAAAGCCCATAGCATTTGGAAGGAGGCTGTTTAAAGAAAAGATTTCCCCATTAAAGTCTTTATTGTGATGGATAGTGCAGTTTATGAGTCTTGTTTCCCCCTAATAATCCAAGAGAGACTTTTCCCTCAAACGCCCCACAAAGTGAAATGCCTGACATTTCCTTGGCATTTCAAGAAAGCTTTTAGAAATGCTGGGCAGTGTGGGAAAAGGATTTACGATAGAAAATGCGTCCTTAATATTAGTTCTTCCTTACTGAGAGACGTAAATTTATTTCATTTGATAACTATATTCAAAGTAACACCTGCTCTTAGTTTAGTCAGACCATATAGGTTTTGTCTTAAAGACTATCGTTCATAGCATCAATGGCATTAGATGTCATAAGCATTCCTATATTGCAGTTTTTCTTGTATAGCTGTATTAGTAGATCAAATTAATGTGCGTATTCATGTGAAGAATCTCTCTCTCTCTCTCTCTCTCTCTCTCTCTCTCTCTCTCTCTCTCTCTCTCTCTCTGCCTGTTTCAGAAGCACAGATATCGGATGTATAAAAAAAAGTATGGTATGTCCACAGCAATGAAAAAACTATAAATCAATCATCTCTCTCTCTCTCTCTCTCTCTCTCTCTCTCTCTCTCTCTCTCTCTCTCTCTCTCTCTCTCTCTCATTCACAATCAAGCACACACACACACAAGTAAAACCAT
Organism: Macrobrachium nipponense; assembly: GCF_015104395.2. Classification (NCBI taxonomy): domain Eukaryota; kingdom Metazoa; phylum Arthropoda; class Malacostraca; order Decapoda; family Palaemonidae; genus Macrobrachium; species Macrobrachium nipponense. The sequence continues at coordinate 40,388,665 of NC_087207.1, read as the reverse complement.
AAAAAAACCCTTCAGCTGTCATTAGCAGACGAACTTTAGCCTTGCTATTAATCAGTTACCGTGTTGATATTGCCACCGAGGTAAATGATGATAGAATAGCAATTTATCTTTATTTTCCCTGCCATCATGACTAGCTCATAGGACCTCCTTACTCTGAACACTAGGTGAGCATATTTCCAATACTGCCAATGAAATAATGATATTCAGCATAAGTGATTAATCCAAATTGAATTGAGAGGAAAATTAGGGTCTGTGTTTGCCACAGTTCGTTTGAATTGCAAATTGAGCCCAACATGGGACTATTCGTATTATGACGGTGCAGATACTGTGTCAGTGTAGGAATACCTTCAGCGTTGATTGAATCCATTTCAGCTCGAAGGTAAACCTCGTAAATTGAACCTGGAGATAAACTGGTGTTTCTGAGCTCTCAGACTTTATCAGTTATAGCTTAACTTATCGTTACACTCAGGGAAACGAGAGTTTTACGAAACTACGTAAATTTATGCATTGGAATAACAATGGTGAATTGTTATTCCAATTGTTATACACGATAACGTTCACCAAAATAAGAAAATCCGTCGTAGGTGGTGAACTTAAAGAATTTACATTATACAATAGGAAACTAGAGATATATTGAATGAAAATTGAAAAACAGTACCGCACCATTATAGCTCCGGTACAATCGCATACTTGCTTTAAAAAGAGCCAAAATTAAACATAGTGAAAAGGATGTGAAAATAAAAGGCGAAAGCTGTACTTGAAAGATCTCCCTTTGTTGTGATGACAGAGGAGTCTCATATTTAAATCGAAGGAGTCGATGCATCCTTTGAATAGGCTGAGAGAACGATGAATGATTCGACCCTCTTCCCGTTTGGACGAGTTCTCCGAAATTATTCAAAGAACGGTCAAAACAGGGCGGACACTATCAATACGTGCTTAATGTCACAAACACAAACTTACAATTTCACTATCCCTTTGTTACAAACACACAACATAGACAAGAAAACATTGTTCTTGGTTCGTCTTGTGTAATGTTATAATCTTATTGCAAAGGTAGGGATACTTCTAATCCCTACCAAAAGTTATTGTCGCCAGTGGAGGGAATTTTTTAATAGATATTTTTGCCTGATTCATGATCACCATTATGCAAATATGACGATCAGCCTCCTGATTACAGAATTTCGAAAAATTAAGTCGTGACAAGAATTCTAAATAAGAGTCAAGTTAGTCATTAAATGAAAATTGCACGCTGAATTTCTAAAAGATATGATCATTCAAAAAAGTGCTAGTTTTCCCGAGTTTCTCAGTTCCGGCCAAATCTGTCAGAATAAACAGGATTGGGCCGGTTTAAACCGATTCAAGGGAGCGTAACGGAGATTGAATAACTTGAAAAAGCCATGATCCCAGAAAATGTGGTAGTAAATGCGTTAATGGATGCCAGGCGCCTCTTCCTGTCTTTTAGGGCTTTCTTTCCCAACTTGGTAAAGAATATGACTTCGGCTGCTTCTTGAATGTCTGAGTGAACAAGCCGTTCCAGGACCAAATATGACAAAAACTCTTGGACAGCAGGGAACTGAAAACACAATTTCAAAGAACTTGTGAGAAGATATCGGAACAGAAAAACACATTACGAGATTGCTGCTTTAAGATAATAATAGAAAAAATGCTTATCAAGGCCCATTACGAAAACATGACCAAATAGAATTGCATACTGCTGGCAACAAGAAACTCTTGAACCATTAATGGGAATCATGATTACCTTGACTTTTGCCAAACGTCTGGATCACAATAAGATCTTTGCTTTGGATTAGGAATTTAATTTCTTTTTGTCTTCATGGAAGTAAGTAGTTTAGGAAAAACGAGACATTTCTAGTGAAGACGCAAATATAATTGAGGGAATTATCCATCCCATGATAAAAAAAAACATGCATTCATCAAAGCATAAAAAGATTAGCGGTACCCACCTCATATGAAAAAATATGCTATTGAATTATACACCTGGCAAAAGCTGACCAATGTCGTAAATTACTAGTCTCAGATATAAATGATGAAGATACATACAAACGTTAAAAAAATCTCACTAATATTGTAAATAACAAAAAAGAAAGTTGCTGTTCTGAAAATTTCGTGCGACCGAGGGAAACCTCCTATTACTTACACTAAGTCAAATATTCATGGATATGAAACAGCTTTATTCCAGAAAATGTAAAAGGGTTTTCGATACATTGACGACGTCATATGCATCAGGCCGGAAAAGGAAAATATAAACACTTTCTTCGATAAGATTACTTGAATTTGCACCATCGAGAAAATTGATTAAGGATGTGGAATTTGATTTTACTGAGCCTCTTTTTGGTAATATATTTAAGTCTAGTTATACAAACAACATCTATAAAATTTCCTCACAAGAACATTTCCATTCGGGGGCATAAAAATAAAGTGTTAGGAATTTATTCCCAAATATTAAATTAAACAATAGGATTTAGTGATTACGTTAAGTGCAATTATAATTATTATGGTTAAATAAGAAGTGATTCTTTTTTGGTAAAAAATTTGATTTAATGTCTGAATTAGATTAGTACAGGTAATTATCGAATAATAATGGTGATTAAGGACGTATAAATATGAATAAGTTTAGCTTTATTGGTAAATAAATAAACGTATCATTTAACTATCTTTATTTAAAGTAATACATATATATATAAGTAGATATATATATAATATATATATGATATATAATCTATATAATATATAGGGTATATATGTGTGTGTTTGTGTGTGTGTGTGTACATATATATATATATATATATATATATATATATATATATATATATATATATATATATATGTATGCTATCCCATGTTAAAAGTAATCAATCAAAGAGTCTCCAGCGTATTTTTTAAGTCGGATCTCACATCAGAGGGAGAAACTGCCGGAAGAAAAGCGAAATGAAAATATGCTCTCTTAACGTTTCATTGTTAATTGGGTTTTTTGAACTGTTGAAATGTCCACTAACTCGCACAAAGATGCTATAAGCACGTTTGTCTAGTTTTTGTTTTCTTATTCAACTTCTCCTCTTGAAGTATCAACAAATTTGTTTAAAAGCTTCTTGCTTTGCTATTCATGACACGCACTGCCTCTCATTTCCTTCATTTTGCTGAGAATCTCGTGAGTCATTTCCGAAATAGGAACTGTCCATTGACACAGAGAGAGAGAGAGAGAGAGAGAGAGAGAGAGAGAGAGAGAGAGAGAGAGGGGGGGGGGGGGGGGGGGGGGGGGGGGGGGGGGGGTGGGGGGGAGGGGGTTCCTGCTTGTTTCCTATCCTGTTGATACACGGAGATGACACTTCATTAAGACCTGACGCTAGCCCTCTCCTCTGCAACGTTCAGTCTCCGGTCTTCTTTACTTATGCTTCGTCTTATATCTTCGTTTCCAGATCACTGATCCACACCTCATTTAATCTCTCGTGATGGACTGAAAAGCTCATTTGGTAGCTCCTAGTTAATAGCCTGTTTAATGACCTTACCTGGTGACTGCAAAACTAATAATTTTTATTTGATTTTGTCAGGATTTACAGAGTAGCATTTGTTAGTCCGACATGTGAAGTATGATTCTCAATATATAAACATTATAACGATACGACAGTGGTTGCACGAGTATCTTCATGGGTAAATTTATCTCACATACCATTTGGACTCCTCTTTGATTTTCATGCTGCATGGACCTGATCACATTGCTAACTGATACTGATGACTGTTAAAGTAGAACTTAGGTCTACAGAATTATAGCATTTCCAAGGTAAGGCCCCGATGTCAGTTGACATTAAGGTCAAATTCCCATATAAATGGAATGATGCCATTAAAGTACGAGCGTTTATACTGAAACTCATGGATCCAATATCGCATGTAATTTAGTCTAATGAAAAATATGTTCCGTTCAACTTATGTTTACAAAGCACTTCATTGTTATTGACGCAGGTCTATAGTTAGTGGTCTGTTGCTTCGTCAATTTGAATTTCAGTTCATTATGGGAAATAATAATAATAATAATAATAATAATAATAATAATAATAATAATAATAATAATAATAATAATAATAATAATAATAAACAGCTTTATATGATAAAGCACACCTTCCCATTCAAGATAAAAGTATGTAGAGCAAGGCTGTTTAAAAGAGCGAATTTCCCCTGTCAAGACTTTGTTGTGATGAACATTTGGGTTTATGATGATGCTTCTTCCTCCTGTTCACGCAAGCACCTCCCTCTGACTCCTGTGGAAGTTAGTTTCCTGACGTCTCGGTGGGGCTAGAAGATCGCAGATCAAAATGGTAACTGAAGTATGAAAAGGACTTGTGACATCACAAAATACTCGCAAGGGTTTTAACCGGTTATCTACTCGTATCCACCTTTGTGGCCTGTTTACTACAAGCCCGTTGGGGGATGACCGTAAAAAGATAAACAAAAGACTGTCAATATCATAAAGATGATGACCCTAAGAAATATTAGTTCTAGATAACGACCCCCGAACTTTGCTGGGGGTCATTATCTAGGAAAGATCCAGATACTCTAACGGACGAACTTCCTGAACTTTATAAATGTCATTTTTTCGGTGTTGAAATATTGTTCAAATAAATGACAGTTGAAAACATGGAAAGTCAGACAGCATCCGGTGTATTCGTACATTCATCTGTGTTGTGAGACATTTAAACAAATAAACATCAAATTCTGTTCTGGACCAACAACATACTATTAGTTATAACAAAAGGAATGCTATGGATTCTCAATCCCCATGTGCCTATGTAATACATAGATAAATTCAAGACAAATCAAAGGTCTGTCTGTCTGCTGTCTGTCTGTCTGTCTGTCTCTCTCTCTCTCTCTCTCTCTCTCTCTCTCTCTCTCTCTCTCCGCAAGTAAGCAAAATCAAAGCAAAAGCCTTTGCCTTCCATTAGCAGACGAGCGAACTTGAGCCTCACCATTAATCAATCCATCGCCATTCCAAAATTCCCTTCCGGTGAGACGATTAGTAACATCCAGACAACTGTGACAGGCACAAATCTACTTGAGGTTCCTTCGCTGATCACTTTGAGGAAGTCTTTCATTTTTCTGTGGGACGTCATAAAACCTCTCTATTTTCAAAATCCGATAGCAACATTTTCAGTTTAAGAATGCCATTCAGTATAAATTATTAATTTACAAGAAATTAAATGGTAAATTAGGCTCTGAGTTTACCACAGATCAGTTGAATTGCAAATTGAGCCCAACATGGGAATATTCGTATGATAACGGTGCAGATCCAGCGTGAATGTATCATTACTTTCAACAGTTGATTGAATCCACTTCAACTTCAAGGTAAACCTCGTAAATGGAGCCTGGAGATAAACTGGTGTTTCTGAGCTCTCAGACTTTATCATTTTCAGTGTAACTTTTCGTTGCCCTCAAGGAAACGAGAATTTTGCAGAACTACGTAAATTATTCGCTGGAATAACAAGGGGGTAATTTTATAAAACGAGAAACACTTGAAAATGAAAAGCAAAAAAAAAAAAAAAAAAAAAAAAAAAAAAAAAAAAAAAAAAAAAAAAAAAAAAAAAAAAAAAAAAAAATCACCGAGTGATGACACTATAGGAAATCGAAGTGAGTTCCTCTTAGCGATGCTAAAGTTATTCAAAAACATTCTTCAAATAACTTATCACAAATAATAAGCCGTTTTGTGAAACAGATATTTTTTCAAAGATAGAAATAGATCTCCAGTGACAAAGTAAAAAGAAGAAACAAATACAAACAGATTTCTTTCGCGTAGTTTTTTTGTCTTGTTCCTGATGATGATTGTGGACTCTCTCTCTCTCTCTCTCTCTCTCTCTCTCTCTCTCTCTCTCGTCTCTTCTCTCCTCTCTCTCTCTCTCTCTCTCTCTAATTCAAGACCAAGGATCCAGTGCATCTGTTGAATAGGCTGTTCTGGCGATGAATGATAAGAACCTCTCATCTAACGGAAGAGTTTCCCCGGGATGAATTGATGAGGAATCGAGATGCGGCTGATAGTGAAGACACGCGCAATGCGCAATCATGGCCTGCTGTCGATTCTTGTGTCGAGAGCACGCGTACCCACCCGCGCACACACACAATTATGAACTATTGCAATGAGTGTACTGTCACAAACGTAAACGGATCATACATACGACAGCACAAGTTTCGCTCTATTGATCCTTTCTTCTGTCGCATTATTTATTTTTCTTTCACAAGTTATCTAATCTTATCACAAACACACACATGCATGAATACTACACAGAACGGAAGACGTAAAACATGACGTTACACTCGTCAGGTAACGCTATGATCGACAAGAATCGGTAAGAACAACTTATTGATTTATTACTGAAAACACCTAATCAGTCTACTTAGACCTGAACTCTCGAGTAAGTATATAAATCTGGAAGTTCATTACTGAAAACAATACATTTGTTAAACTTCCTCTTTCGGCACTCATGGTCTTGCTGGTTGCAAAGCCAGTTTAATATATCAAATCATTCAATCGAGAGTTCCTCTTAAGAGACTTCAGCTTTCTGTTGTGAATATCATCCCAGTTGTTCTTCCCTTTTCAGGATGGCGTATTTGGTATCTCGATTATCAACGAAGAAATAGCTACAATGAATAGCAATATGTTATCGCTTTTAAATCAAGTGAATAAGTACATCCGTATTTCAACTCTTTGATTTAACTCTATTATAATTAATTAAGTTAATTAATTATAATGGCAAAGTCCTCCGCACCGGAAAAGGCTCCGAATTGGACTTTTATCGTTATAGGTGATGACCGAACTGCATCACTTATTTCCGAACACTACAAGTCTCTGGCAAACAAAAAATAATATTTTCCATACTTTCCGTACAAATAGCATCTCGCTTGGCATACAAGGGCCTTTCATTCTCTCACTTTAACTCTATTACTGCTGTTGATAACTGCCAACTGAAGCCATTTCAATTTCTTCGTACTTTCCTTGCGCTAAACGTCGCCTCAGTCTCACTCTTTGTTTCAGTAATAAATTTAGTTCGCTAAGCCCTTTCCAGAGTTTTTATTTTTATAGTTCATATTTCCGATCTCCATCCGGCTGAATAAAATTCGAGCCAGGCCTAAACCAGTGACATCAAAAGCCTCTTAAAAAGAGAAAGAGGAAGCAGCTGATGGGCGAACCGTGTCGCGTATCTCTTGGAGACTAATATCTTAGATTTTTTTGTAGCTGTAACTACAAATTTTGATTCTCAACTACAGACAGCAACCAGTCGATGACCTCAGCGAGGAAGGTTTATATTAGTGCAGCTACTTAAAGTTTTGTAGCTAACAATGCATAAGATATTGTTACAAAACCACTAAATTTAGTATGCATCCAACAGAAGACGTGGAAAATGAATCATATCAGAAAGGGCCTCTTCTGTATCGCCTTCATTTTGTAGATTTTCGTGTGATGCTCAAGATTGCTGCCATTTACAGTTTCCTCGCCATCTAAAGAGAATATTCCCGACAAATGGACGTAACCACAGAAATGATCAAAATGGGAGGAAGTTGCTGCTCTAATCACCTCTTTCAAGGAACTAAATCAGTCTACCGCTTCCAAGAAAAAAAAATCTGCCCGACCTAGATTTATGATCAGTCCCAATTTGACCATTGTAACCCGATCAAAATCTTATTCATAATGTCGAAATGTCATCGCTCTTAGCGAACCTCTAGAACTTGAAGGAATGTTGAAGAGTTATCCGCTAGATAACTTCGAATAATAATTTAAAAACGAAAGTACTAGACCTTATCTCTGGTAGGCACATCTTTGGATCTGGTGCATGCCAAGGTTAAACGCAAATGTTCAACAAACATATGATCGTTTTGGGAACTAGATGATATAGATTTCAAACGAACCTTTTAACAGCTAATCAGCATAGATACCAGATGCATTTACTTAGCTGTTGTAAGTTAAAAGTTTGTTCACTTTTAGCAAATCTTACCTTTCTAATGGAAATTACAGAAAGTGCAGAAAACCTTTCGCTTTATTGCTAGTAAAGTTTTTCATTCATTTCAGAGCTGTGAAAGGACATCAAGGAGGGAACTGTGGCAGCTTGAATAGTTAAAGCGAATTGCATCAAATTAACAGCTTCGGGGAAAGTTTGTTTTGTGTCACTGTGTAACAAAAGCAAAAAAATCCCCAATGACATATCATAGAACTCGAGTACCTTATAAATTTAAGATAGCTTGACTTCAGATTGCAGAATGATAATAATAAAAAATACACTTGCCATGAATTTTTCGGCTTTCCAGTGTACCTTTGTTTCAAACACTTTTGTTGTCGAAATGAAATCAAGTGTAAGTTTTCATTCTTGCATCCATATACCTCCTTTTATTGTTCGGTACTTTATAAAACATCTTTTATTTCTTTCTGTGAAGATAACTTTCCTACATTTCAATTCAGTCAACATTTATTTTTCATTATGACATTCAGAAACTATTTATTTATCTCGTTACAATTTGTTCATTTCGTAATATCTATAATTTCAGTGTGTAAAATACTGAATAGTGTGTCCGTTTTGGAAAAAAAATTGTCCCTCAGTTCAAAATTTGTCATCATAAACAATGAAAGTCTGAATCCCGCAGTAAAGCATTGCTGAATATATTGTTCGAAAATCTGTAACGAACAATTGGTTGGAACAAAATATTTTTCCCTAAATTTGAGATCGACTACAACCGCTGTGTCCCAGCCCTTGAAACTTTTTCAAATGCTTTTTCATCGAGAAACTTCTCTTTTATTTTGGTAAGCTGATTAGAAAATGAGACTTTGCAGTGTCTGAAATATTGTACACTTAGGTATTAATTTCGGTAACTGGGATACAAGATTATTCTTGTGAACATATTGCATGAATAAACATGAGGAAGCCTTTCCTCTCACTCCATCTGAACTTGACAAGTGACAGAAATAAAAAATAAACAAAAATCATGATAAATGCATGACGTAAGTCGAAATCTGGACAAAGATTTTTCAATTTCTCTCAAGGAGCGGTGAACAGAACAGATAATTTCATTTCACTAAACATTTCAAAATTGTATATATTACACACACAACATAGAATTTTAAAAATTCCCATATCATCATAAATACAGTTTAACATAGTTTCTTATGTCATGAACAATTTTATCATGTCAATATTAGTTGATGTGCGTATTTTTTTCTTTGCGGATAGATTCAAAATGACTTTAAATTGAGTATCAAAACATAAAGAGTCACTTCACATCAGTCCGTCAAAGAATTTTATGCATATCACAGTCACGGTCTGCGAGAAACAGTTGTCTGTGGCAGTAATACATCAGGACCGTTTTTCACCAGAAAATGTGACTAGCAGCAGAACGGTTACTGATGTTTTTTTTTTTTTTTTTTTTTGAGAACCTTGGCCTATTTTGTATGATATTCTACAATTCAGTGTCCTCAGAACTTTAATGATTTAGTTTCCACTGGTTACATATTGATGATGCTTATATACCTTTGTTTCTTATTCTCCCTTCCCCAACACAATGCAAAATGGAGTTTCCGTAACCTTCACGGAAATTTGGAATGAATTGCTACATTGAGTAGATTCTGACCAAATTTCTAACTGAATGCCAATATCACAGAGGGTTCCCACTTTTTGATATGACAAAATTCCTCGTGATTCTGAATATTTGACGATCCACGGTGTTAAACTCAACTTAGATTCTTCTGTTTTTTTTACAAAAAGCTGGACATTGTGTGTAAGGTATCCTATTTCCACAGATTCTACCGCACCTGGTATATTGTTCTCCATTCTAGAAATGAGGCGGGGATCCTTGTCTTCTAAATGAGATTGCTTGAAGTGATAATTTCGATTATACTAGCAGTGGTAATCTTGATGTATACCATTGCTTGAAGATAGCCAGCACTGATATTATCCACAAGCTCTATAAAAATGCCTTCAGTGATTGCATTTAGTACCAGAACCTCAATAATATGTACAGCCTATGATGGTATCTAAATATCACACTCATGCAATTGTATATAAAAGTAGCTTAAAGATTCTATTGATAAAGATGACCATTTTTGTGCTAGAAATAGCTTTTTAAAGCATTTTAATGACAAGTACCTGCCACATAGTTTTGAATAATTCTGAAGACTGAAAGACTGTTGGTAATGGGGTTTTTAACATAATTCCAATTTTATTACTTTTCTAGCAAATTTATTGCATAAAAGAGAAAGTTTCCATTTTTCATTTTACATACTTAATGTTGAATGCAATATTTTAGAAAATCTAGATTTGTTTACATACTTTCTGGAATCCTTATTGACAATAAGTTTTTTTCTAGTGGTCATACCAGCAATAGCAAGACGATTTGCTTCCTTCCTTCAGAGAATCTCCCTCAACTGCACCCATCCGTTCAAGTAACTTCTTCCGTCTGTATTGCTCCCTTCAAAAGAGTGATCCAATCTGCATAACTTCTTTCAGGGAACTTGTCCCACCTACACTCCTCCATTCAAAAAACTTCTCCTACCTTCATAACTTATTTCAGTGCTCTTTTCAAAAAACTTCTACTTACATTACTTCCCACCAAGAAACAGGAAATTCACGTAACTTCTCCAACGCTAGTGATACCCATAAGAAAAAGACGCTTGTAAGCATCAAATATTTTTGCTTCAGTTACCCGACTCCTCCAATCTTCCTTTCCTTTAGCAATGTTCACAATGAATACATATTTAATGTTATCTTTGACGTATCTATTTCCTCACATTAAATTGATGAATATAGCGGTAGTTTATTTATTCTCTCCTAGTGAAGTCAAGATGACTGTTGATATTTAGTTTTTCAGTTATATACCATATATAATAAACTTTCGATTAATTTTCGTATTCATTTAATTCGCCAATACATTTTATCATTTACCGCTGTAGAAAAGAAAGGCCGGGTATTCACGGGTTGTCCTGTGCATTGATATTCCTAAAAAAAAAACACGTTTTTTTTTTTCCTTCATACTGAGCTCGTTGATCGTTTATTTGTCTTTTTCGAGTAGAGAGTAGTTACTCTTAGCGAAAGAAATGTGCAAAGGACCTTCAATCATTATTTTCCCTCCATTGCCTCGATTGGCAGAAGTGATTCTTCTTCTATGTATATAGCCCTCTGGCACACTACAATAAATTTCTACTCTAAATATCACTTTGAGGACTTAAAAATTATAAATGAACACAGATAAAACTAGACAAAGCTCAAATCCGCAGTGAATATCATCATGGGTGAAGGTTTTTCTCTCCCTTAATTTTACGAGAAAATTATATTACAAGAGTCCAAAATGAAAACCTGTAATTCTTTTTTGTTCAAAAATAAAGTCTATAAATTTGTTTGACAATATGAATTTACCTCTAACCAATAGAGCGCTCAAATCCTGGGTACACTCAGTGGTATCGGGATAAAACAGATGAGAACTCTGTGGAAATTCAAATATTCTGGTCGATGCTTCTCCCGCGCAGATTAAGGAAAGGAACTGAAGAAGGTTATAGACTCTATCACTAATATTTTTTTTTCCAGCGTACTGAATAACCCAGGGAGATTCTTCTAATCTTTTTATGAGCCCCAGTAGAATGCCTGCAGTTGACCCGGTCTTAAAGTGTCTTTAAATGAACCACAACTTGCCATGGCATATTCTATTCGTGAAACATTTCGATTCCTCGGGATGCCAGTTTTCCATCTCAGAAATGAAAATGTTTTTGAAACTATGTTCATAATAGTTTGACATTTAATTCCATGAGCTAAAAACTTGTGCTCAATACAAATAGTATATTTGACAATGTATGTGTGTAAATAACCTTTACCTAAACCATGAATTATAGATAAGATCAAAGGACAAAGTGAAAATTTTAAATTCTCTTTATTTTGAAATTGTTTGAATATCATGTTTTTTCTTCTATTTCCTGTGATCTGTTGAAGTCATTATTTCTAAAAAATAAAAAAATAAAAAAAACTATCTCTCATAGTTTATATTTTAACAACAAATGGTTTAAAAAAGGCCAGAAATACGGCACATACCCAGTGTGCTTGTGAAGGCTCTGTCTCTATGCATGTAACCCTGTATCACACAAATTTATGGTCTACGGCCACAGTTTTCCCTAATTCGTGGGTCCACAGATTCCGAGGGGAGGACCCTCCAGAGTGTGATGTATCGTTCCCAATCCCTCACGAAAAGTTGCCGATGTGGACCAATTTGCAGCAACTAGGTTCGAGCATTTGGGAGAAAAAGTTGGTCATTGAGATAAAACTTTCTGAAATGTTTATTAGATTACGTCTATTTCCTGCATATGCCCTCGCTTGATTTGTGTTGTGTCGCTAACTGATATGGTGAACAAATACAAACATTCTTATATCAAGAAGAATTCGTCTTAATTATAATAAAGTTACAATTTTAAAAAGGCCTCACCATCTGTCAATGAAAAATGGGGAAATAAATAAATTGCTTAGAGACAAAATATTTTTACTCTAGGAAATGTGTCGCTCTAAAAAGAAAAATGGTCAAAGTGAGAGAGACAATATTTCCAACGGCTGGCACAAAAGGTTACAAAAAATGTAAGAATTCAGTGAAATATTCTAAAAAAAAAGAAAAGAAAATAGTGTACACCTTTTCAAAAAGAGCCAAACAGAAAGCTGATACAAATTGCGTCTTTTTTCAGAAAATCTTTTCTCTCCATCTGACAATGATTTCATTTTTTCGTTTCCATCTGATGCTAAATAACTTCTGTTAATTCAAATGGACGTTGGCTTTTCCAGTGAAATTTCGTATGTTTTTCATGCTAAGTTAAGCGTAAAAGAACTGTTTCTATTATAAAAAGGTACAGTGTCATTAAAAGCAACATTAACTAATGTTTGTTCATGTTGCAAAATCATTTTACCAGTATATTTTCTGCGACAATTGAGAATATTAGTTTTATTACCATTACCACTCAAAATTCGCTATGGTGTCGTTAAACGTTTCATATTCAAATTTACTATTATTATTATTATTATTATTATTCATTATTATATTATTATTATTATTATATTATTTTATTATTATTATAATTTAAAAATCACTTTTTCTATGAATCATGAAAACTTCGTATTTTACTGGAACTGGGGAATAGCACAAAGAAATATCTTATTTTTTTAGGTCAAGGAGATAAAAACAGAAGCGTTCAAACAATTTTTCCAAAGTCATTTCAGATTCTTTCTTTTTTTTCTTTCTTTTTTTGTCAACAGTTTTTACACAAAAGACCGTTAATGTCGGGGGAAAAAATGATCCTTCACTTTGCGTACGTTATAAAGCATAATGCATCCCTGTGCGTTAGACAGAGAGAGAGAGAGAGGATTGGGGAACGATGCGGGTTAGAAAGCAACTATATGACCTTATAATCTTGAGATAATATGTCCCGAAGTGACATTACTGCAGGAAAGTGAGCGAGGTGCATTTTGTAGCCCTACTTGAGAGCATAATTATTCATGGAGGGTTATGAACATTACTTTGAAAAGAGGATCCTTTTCTGCATCTATTTTCTAAAAATATGACGTCATTATCTTGTAGTTATGACTTCATTAGATAGTTTACATAGAATCCAACGTTCAATAAACAAATTCCTTGTGCGATTTGAGACACAAGAAACTAATTCATCCGTTTATAATCGTCATTAAATTTCCAGTATGATTGATTAGTTTTGTTTTATATTGCTCTGTTTCGTATGAATAGACACAACTTTTTGTATGGGATTTAAAATGTCTTGCACTGTACAGCAAGATCACTTTTTTTGTGTGTATTGCTTAATATTTGAATTCTTGTCCCACTGTAAATAATATATTAGGATGATCACATTCCCTCCTGACAATGAGGAAAAAATAGGAATTTTATCCCAGTCTCCCCTCTCGCTCTTCATTTTTATGCGGCTCTTCCTGACTGGCCATAACAACAAATTTAAAAGAGCAAAATGGCCCTCTCTCCCCACATATGCCACAAGGCAAATAATGGGGTGATGAAAATGAGACCAAAAGAACACAAGAAAGCGTAATGCTGAGATGAATGCCAGGTCCTTCAACAAACTAGAAAAAAAAAATTAAACTTCTAACCAAACGTTAATTAATGTCATCGAATTTAAAACACTGGCATCAGAGGGTTAGGAAGCATTTTGCTAAAAGTCGTGTGTTTCCAGCATAATCATCACTGTAACAATTTCGTACTGAGGTTGAATATTTTTTTTGCTTAGTATTTCCACATAATTCATGACTTCATTTTTGGCTTGTCATGAGATTACCAGTCATATAAACGACCATAAAAGACGTATGATGAATAGTCACTCATATTTTAGTTTATTTTGATGGTAAAATGAACCAAATACTCCTCTCAATTTCTGGTATTTCTATTTCAGAATGTTGTGTCCTCATTTGTTCTGCACACAGCATGTGATATATTACATTTCAGGCCGAACTTTTTCACCCGTGCAGTTTCATTTGTCATATATATATTTTCGATATCCCCTTATGGCAATACTACTTTAAATTAAACAGAGTATTGGCTAGGCTTGAATATTCTCCTCCCTTGCATCGTGGAAATGGGAATTGTGTTCAATTGGAAATATGCATCAGTACAGGTTTCTTTCATTGGTGGACTCGACAGTAAAATCTCTTTTAATGGTGGGATTTTCGTAGGAGCAAAGTCGTTTTTCCTTTCTTTGACAAACATATCTTTTCTTCTCCTTTCCTATTAGTTTGTTTCGTATGTTGCATTTTGTTATTTCCTTTCTGTTGCAATTTACTTCCACGGCTTTGCTTACCACCACCTCTCATTTAATATACTTCCCTAATGAGCCGTTAGTGGACAATAATTTTTCTCGAAAGCATACTTCACTGCATAGTTTGGGGGTTTGTTCTATTTTTATTAAAATCAATTGCATTAATTCAACTTATTTCACTATATGAATTCATTTTATTATATGTATACAAATTCAAGTATCTGTGCGGCAGATGCAGATATGTATACGTTATCATTTTTGTTATTATGGCAGTTTTTTTTTTTTACATTGAAGATGATTGTGTAAATACGGCAATGTCCAATAAAGTAGTAATGATAATACATTATTACAAACAAGCTTTTCTAACGAGTGTTTCATAGTAAATGGAAAAGGAAGAAATGTATGAAAATTCACCATAAATAATTTTTTTTAAATGCTGCACAAATTGAACAGAGGCAATGGCACTCAAATCTTGATAACAAAAGACCCAAAGCATTGGGCCTAGGACTAAATAATATCTAATGATGCATGTTCTGTTCGCAAACAAGTTACTTCCCAAGATTCCATTAAAATGGTAAACAAAATAAAAGGAGGAAACTGAGCGCAGTATTCTAGTCTTACGAGATGGGAAAGGTCTATTTATGGTCAGTTTAAATTCCTTCACGATTTTTCAAGGACGATGCAGATGAAGCTCTCTTTGTATGCTACCAACATTTTGCATTTATTGGTATTTATACTTCATGTTGGAAACATCTGCACAGCCTTATCAAGAGGCGATCCTCTCTAATCTCTCCAGCAGATGTCCCTTCCCTCTTGCGTCTAGCACTTCTGCTATAGATCACTTACTGTAACGCATCTTGATGCTTACCTGGCACGACTCATGGGACCTCATCTCAAGCCTTCCCATAGATCATGAACAGAGATCTCATATCTCAGACTACAAGGTCAGTGGTGATCTCTTAGCCTACTTTGCTCGTGTAGCTGCTCTTGATCCCTCTGAAGCTTATGTCAGGGTGTGGCATAAACTCGATCACCATTACATCCTCCACCAACACAAACTTTTAACCCTTTTCACCAGTCTTTGAAACTACTTTTAATCATCACCAACTAACATTGTGTAATCACCAAACATCTACCACCCTGCTCTCCAGTCCAGTGAATTTCCCTAAGTTCTTTCATCACTCCAACCAAAAACACATTAAACAACCATTGAGACATAAAAGGCCATTGTTTCGTTCTTCTCATTGCACATTCTAACACATTCTTCGCTGTCATCATAGAACTAACCCCTTTATATAACATCCTTTCCATCCTCCATATTGAACCTCTACCATAATATATCGTAAGCTATTTAAGTGTTTATATATATATATATATATATGTATGTATGTAATATATACATGATAGTTTTATTTTTGGTTTAGTCTCGGACATATTAAGCAACATTTTTTATAGATATTTCATTCATGTGCATCTTTTTTGTTTTTTATTCATCCTTGTATTTCTTGTCTTACCTCTCAGTCCCATCATATATTTTTCTGAGTATACTAACCCGTACCCGTCTATAGTTTTTAAAAACCCCTTTCACTTTTATCTTACAAAAAGGAACAAATATTCCATTTCAACGGTTCCTTTACAGCCTTTCCATCATTCAGAGAGGTTCAGACTGTCTGGTCTTTCTCATTCAATCTTTTTACAGTCGTACTTTTTTTCCTACAAGACTTAGTTTTACCGATAGTCCACAGACTAACACAAACGCCCAGGAAACATGTTGGAAAGCGATCCAGGTTCAAATGTGAATGTATGTGTCACTTGGTAAATATGAAAATAAGATGTTCTTGCCGTTACAGTCGGTACAGTTCTTCAGGTGACCTTTCTCAGGATACTGTGGATGACATGGGGAGTTTGTCAGCATTGTTCAGATCAGATATATAATAAAGAATTGCCTTCCTCTTGGAATAATTGTTAAGAGACAGTTGGTTAATTACGATGAAAATATCATCTCACCATAACAAGCAATTTATTGATTTTAATGAAGCTGTTTTCTCTTTTGCTTAGACTGGAAATAAATCCGGCTCAAATTAGCCCTCATCGAAAAACGAAATCAACTTCCTTCCAAAAAGAGACTTCATCTTTTCTGGAACCTCAGGAATTTTGCGTTATGCAAATATACTCGTTCCGCCACCCCACTTATTCCGAACTCCGACCGTCTCAAATCCCAATCTCAAGCCGCTGTTGACATTTTTCGTGCTATCGACGATCACAGCGGGGAATGAATTTTTGGTGAGTGCCTACACGGGCGGTATTTGCGTTCTCCGAATACCCTGCATCTGAATTGGGGGATGCGTTGCGGTGCAGACTTTTAACAAAACACACATTTTTCAAAATAAAGTTTTAATCATAGCTTTAAATATATTGGCATGCATTTCATTATCACATTTAACCGAATAGCTTACTGCAATGGTAAACAAAACGATGAAATCATTTAATAGGTTTGCACCAGTCTTTGGAAGCGTGAGATGGTCGTTTTATATCTATTAAATACACACTATATACATATGATATATATATATATATATATATATATATTATATATATATATATACTATATATATGTGTATATATATGATTTATATCTATATAATACGTATATGATTATAGATTTGTATATCCTATATATCTAACGTTATATCTCAATATATTAAAATTATAAATAATGTATAAAGATTATCATATATATATATATTAATAATATCAATATAATATTATAAATACACATTACTAACATATTAACATATATGATATATCCCTAATAAAAGGAGCCCATAAAAACGCCAAAACATATACAGAAAATACTATATTTTCTCTATATTTGGCGTTTTTATGGACTCCTTTTATTAGAGGGAATTTTCTGTCATATAATATATATATATATATATATATATATATATATATATATATGCATATAGATAGATATTTATATATATATATATATATATAATATATATATATATTATATATATATATATATACTATATAATATATATATACGTGTATATATATATATATATATATATATATATGCATATAGATAGATATTTATATATATACATATATATATATACTATATATATATATATATATATATATACATATATATATATATATATTATATATATATATATACTATATATATATATAATATATAATATATATATATACATATATATATATATATATATTTATATATATAATATATATATATATTTATAAATGCATTTATATATACATATATGTATGTATGTATGTATGTATGTAAGTATGTAAGTCGTATAGATTTACATTTATATCGTCCTAGCCGGAACCTGAATCACGGATGCAAATAGGGCGAGGAAGCGAAGCAAAGAAGAAGAAATCCCCGGCCGAAGATTTCGGTGAATAAAGCAGGCTCTCTTTACCCTGGCAGGTACCAGGTACTACCACCAGGACCAAGGTACTACATTCGCCTCCCAAGATCGTATCTCTCGGGCCTTCTTAAGCTTACTTCTCTTGAGCCTTCTGAATGGGCACATCTCGCTGACTGGGAGGTGGAGGTTCGATCGGCTGGAAGAGAACAATGTTATCTTGGGTTATTGATTTCGCTGCTCTTGCTGTCGTCGTGTCGGCTGTTGCTTTTGCTGTTTGGTCTCTCCTGCTTCACGGAAGGGGAAGCTTATCCATTTACCTGTCTTTGTCTGATAGTTCGCATATTTCCCTACCAAAGTCATTTTGTCTCTTCATTTGCTAATCTTTTGTTTGGTTATTGACTCATGTCGTGCATCTTAGGTTTAATAATTACCAACTAATACAGCTGAATGCTGGCGAATCTTACCTTTTTTGGAGCTTCGATTACCAAGACACCTTCAGGCGACAAAGACGAAGACACCGACTCAATAACCACGTCATCAGGTAGGGTGTATTTCCTGTAAAGATGGGAGGAGAGTAGAGAATCAGGTGGTAATTATGGGATCATTTTTATGTGAAGGAAATTTTCACTAAAGCCAGCAACAAGACGCTGTCAGGCGGCACTGGGAGACATTTCCTTGTGACCTATTCACAAACAAGTCATTCATCTGATCTTTCCACCAGGCTGCCTAGGCGCATTCCAATGAGAATTAGATTAGTCAGCCTCTCGACTTCTTACATCACAGGATGGGCTAATTACCGTCTTTAATACAGACAAAATCGTGATTCAATACCTACATATACTACATAAATACCTTGCTTACTCATCCGCCACTCCACCTTCAGCAGTGTTCAAGACTACAGTATTAGTGCCATTGGATTCACAGAGTGCTGTTAGACTGCAGCAACATTTGTAGAGAGATTGAAAATGGATGAGTAGAATGTGTTAGAATCTGTAGACAAAAGAGTGACTGCTTCGCTACAAAAGTGGATCTGAGGCAAAAGTAGATTATCTCCATGATCTTTAACATATTTTTGAATAGAGAGATGCCAGAAGTCATAAAATGGGCCTTTGATGAAAAGTTTTAGGATATGATAATAGGCTGAGGGTGGAATGCAGTTGATTGCAGATGCTACAATTCTCACTGGGGATAGGGAAGAGAAAGTGTAGAAAGTAATGAAATAACTGAAATGATTTGCAAGAGGAGGTATTTGAGAATTGATGTGAGCAAGAGTAAGCTTATGAAAGTAGATTGAAGAATGAAAATGGTTGATTCACGTAGGTACTTGGGAGTAAGCGAACGATGGAAAAGTTAGAGTCACAGAATAAGTGAAGCAAGAAAGACTGTAGATTGCACTCAAAAGCTTAAGATGAAACTTGAAGTGTGTACGGAAGCCCTGTTAAAATGCATGGAAGTGAAATTTGGTTATTGAATGTGAATGGCAGGAAAAAGCTTAAAGAGTCTGATAATAGGCGTAGTATAAGTAGCATGTGAAGATATAAAATTAATAAAGAAAAATCCATAGATGAATGAATGGATAAATCAAAGTGTTTTGAGATGGTTCGGTCAAACAGAAAGAATGAAAGATGATGGGTTGGGGATAATCATTTGTAATGCATAATTATTAGGGAGGTGGAGGAATAGAAAGACCAAAATGGGTTGGATAAACGATGTGAAAGTAGTATCACAGGAAGGCCCACAATGCCCAGGTAGCGCAAGAGTGCACGCACGTGAGAGGTGAATGGTACAGTTTGTGTAATGGGTTTTGTGCAGAAGGTTTCATCTACACTTATAGCACAAATGTAACAGTTATTA
Organism: Macrobrachium nipponense; assembly: GCF_015104395.2. Classification (NCBI taxonomy): domain Eukaryota; kingdom Metazoa; phylum Arthropoda; class Malacostraca; order Decapoda; family Palaemonidae; genus Macrobrachium; species Macrobrachium nipponense. The sequence continues at coordinate 40,368,616 of NC_087207.1, read as the reverse complement.
TTACGCTGTTTTGTCTCTAAGGTCGCCCCTTTAGGGGGAATAGCATGAAGTTCAAAATATTTCTGCATAATCATCATATGCCATTTTTCCCTTCAAGGGGATGGCACGAGAAATTGTCTCCTTCAGATTTTCTGTAAGTATGTTTTGGATGAAGTTAGTAACTCTACACCTTGTCCCAGACAATCCCATGGGGTTATGTTCTGACAGGTTCTGGCATTTCTTGTTATTCAGTCACTAATCCAAGAACCAGCCAGACCCAGTGTAGAGCTAGGATTTCTTCATGTCTGCTGCAATTTCTATAACAATATTTTTTCTGTGCTGGTTGGGCTAAATATGGAGATCCACACCAGACATCTTATTTCCTTTAACACCTTACCACATTTATGGGTTGCCTCTTGGACCGGGACCTTATTGGCACAAGGCTGGCGGTTTTAGCCACAGAATCACATCAGATGGTCAAAATCAATAAAACGTATTTATGTCTGTAAGTTGTATGTCTGTAAGTTGCTCCATTGTCGTTACTTTTGTTTGAATCCTGATCCCGATAACTCTGTCTTGATTATGAACTGCTGCATTTTCAGCAATCATGAGACATAATTGTTAACTGATGTATCAGACAATGCTCTTGGTGATGCTGCATAGGAAAGGGGAAAACTGGGTAAAGTTATAATCTACCAAGATTCAGTGTGAAAAATGATATGTGTGGAAGGACTAGTATCCACTTCTCTGTTTCCTATACCAAGAGACATCTTTCATTTGATATTGTCTTTTTTGCAACTTTGGGAGCAACCATAATCTAATTTTAGTTTTCTACGCATGTCACATTATGTGTTGTGTCCAAAGACAGGGACAGTATTGACAAACTACTAATCCCAGTGTGAACAGATAGTGCACCAAGATACGGCAAGTGGGACGACGCTTTTAATTGTGCACATGTTTGTCTAATTAATTACCTGTATAATAAAAACTAATGATCGCTTGAAATTAAGTTATCTGATAAGTGTGTATATGAATGCTGCCGCCTGTGAAAAACTGTATAAGTTAGAAAAAGTAGATGAACATATCAAAAGAATGGGATATCAAATGTTCTGATTAGATGTACAGCCAATAAACATGATCACTGAAAATCATTATATCAAAAATAATCAGTTTATTTAAGCACGTAAGTATTTTGGCCCTGAAAACTAGACAAGAAATTTTATGGAAAGTAATCAATTAAACAAATAAATTCACCATTTCAAGATCCAGTTGAACGTATCTATCTTCTATTCAGGCCCATTTTTTTTTTAAATAATAATCAGCCTAACAGATGACTGAGTTAAGTTGGAGTAGTTGATGCATTTATGCACAGGAAATCATAGGATAGTACCCAACAAGATTACTGGAACTAACTTTACCAAAAAGATGAGAAACCCCGCAATCCTCTCGGAATTGTTTAAGCTCTTATAATTTCATTAGAGACAACCTTTGCACTTGTAATGATACTCACGAACTTTGAGAGAGATAATTTCCATAAGTATAAAATTTATATATCTACTTCTGTCCACTAAGCGTTCGGGAAACCTAGATGATTAGTCGAAAATGCGTTTGTACTTTCTGCGCACGTAACAAAAATTAATTATCAAACGAGTTGTAAACCCTAATCAAATATAGGTAAAACGCCCAAAATACGCTTTATATAGATGACTGACATAAGATCGTAAAACGTTAGAATTGGAATGCCACCCGGTATTAGACATCAAAGAGTGAAATACTGAATCTAAATTGTTCTTGACTTTACTATGAGAACTGATGAATCACGAGATTTTTTCTGTGCTTAGAAAATAAATCATGCATACTTCAGGATGAATTTGCTACTCAGATAAACAGTTATATCTAAAACTTTTGTTCCAAGTAGTATTCATACGAAACAATGACTTACTGCACTAAGTGTGCACTTAATAATAGGCACTGACATTCCTGAAGTTCAAATTGAAGTGGTATCTTTTATGAAATAAAGACATTTGATAAAGAAGACCTCCGTCAACTAAATTCCTTCGCTTTTAACTTACGTCATATTGCAAACTTTTCATTTTTTCTGGTTATTCTTCATTGTATATCAGTTGTATTTTCACCAAGCACAGTTTAATAAGATCAACAAAATAAAGTGATATCCTGCTCTGAAAAGAAAAAAATTCCTTTAACATGATCAATATGATACAATAATCAGGCTATAATGAAGTTCAAATCTGACTGAAGAAACAAAGAACAAACGACGAAGAAAGTGCACCCATGAGTAGGAAGATTTCCTAACAAGGCCCTAAGTCAGATTCTGTCAAGAGCCACAGAAATGCCACATAAATATATTAAAAGAAAAATCCCAACATTCCCCAGAATTCCTCTGCAATGATGGTTAGGTGTTGATAGGTAAGGAACGATCTGGAAAACCTACTGATCAGTAAAGAGGTTGTGAAATTCCAAGGCTTTAGGGTAAGAGCCGCATAGGATTTCTAAAGCCTCAGCAATAGTAGAATCAGGAGCAACACGATGGTCACTGTGAGAGTTAAGACTGTAGCCCTTCTTGGTCTGTGAGAGTGAGTACATCTAAGGTAAAGGGTGTACACTTGTGTTAGGAGCAAGCACAATTTAACAAAGCAAGTTCGTTTACGAACTTGGTGATGAATCAGTGAAGCATGATAACAGGACTTTTAAGACTTTCTTTTCTTAAGGAACTTGAGTATTCTACAAGCATTATACATGATAATTATATGAGAGAGCACAGACCTCATAAGAGGTGAGTGACATGGTTTCATGTAGTAGAATAGTTTAAGGATTAATCAGAAGAAAATAAGACGAACCATCTGCGTCTTTTTTAACGGGAATTTAAGGGCGCACTCTAATTGTCAATTTAAATGTACAAAATGCATGTATTACAAGCGGCAAATGATAAATGTTCGTGTGTATTATGCATAAAGTATGGCTGGTTAGACTCAAGGTTAGTGTTAAAGTGAGAGGATTCCACCCTTATTTTGACTAAGGAAGAAGAATTTACTAAGAATAAAAATCTGAAAGCTATAAGAACAAGAACTCGAAAATGGCTAATCTTGAAAATACAATAAAAACTTTAAGTTCAAATATCCTAGCGCAGTAAAGGACAGTTTGGAAAACCATCTCCGTCGCTCAGATCGATTTAAGATTTTAGTATTTTAAGATTTAAGTTATACAGTTGGCCGGTCTTTTCATTCATGCAAAACAGATCTTTCAGCTGTAACTAAGTAATGTCGTTCAGTTGGATCATGTTTTGGTGTTAGAACTCGTAGATTGTTTCTGATGCAAATCATCAATTGCACCACCGAACTTATAGCGTTAGGCGTTAGGATTTATAATGAGAGCGAAACTGAAAAATTATTAGCAAATTGGTTGTTTTAAATAGTAAAATACAGTCAGCAATTAGTAGAAATATTGTTAAAGGACTCCTTAACCAATGTATTGTATTTTGACAGACCAATTCACTCAAAGAATGCTACTTCTGCTCTTTAATTTACCTGATAAAGTGTCTGAAGACAGAGCCGTGTTCATCCTGTCTCATCTCGTGTTTGGCTTCCACTTCCACCACTCCCTCTACGACCCGAACCTTGAGCTCCTCTGGAGCGAACTGCTGCACATCGAGGCATAACTGTCGGAATGGAAGGGTTATCTGTTCATCTTGATCCTCGCAACTGACTGATTCTTAAGTGAAGAGTGGTCACAGAAAAGACAGATATACACTGCAGCCTTTTTCACAGTAAAAAAAAAAATTTCTTTAGAATACTGGTCCTTTCACAACGGATGGCGCCAAAACCCAATAAGGGCAAAATAATACATTTTGAGTTAAAAGAAATCCTAGTTTGAGAGGTTTATGGATAAAGAAACATCCCCAAGCATTATAACTCAAAAACTCTTTAATATACTACCTTTAGGAAATTGTATCAGGCCCTACATCAGGGTGCTTTCAGTTAGTTACCTGGCGTCAAACTGTCAAACGAAAATTTGAATCAAATCCTTTCCTGCTTCATATCATAAAGGGTCTTGCACCTTTGCACCTTCGCCGAGGGCTTGATTTCAAAGAAGATTTATGTGGAACCTAAATATTTAGCTTTAGTCATCAAGATTCACAATGACAATGATATTTGAAACTGAAAGAATCATTCATTCGTTTTTGAACGACTCCATGGTGAACAAGCATACACTCACATGTCCATCAGTGGGTAAGTAAACCCTTTTGTATAGGTACTATGGAAATGAATTATGATCTATACTAATGTAAAGTAAATGACTGGGAAGAAAGTCCCCAGGACGAAGCCTTCAGAGACTCAAAGACAAGGTGTAAGAGGATCGAAGAGAAGGGACTTGTCAGAAGACTCTGCCTGCGCGCGCACCAAGAGAAGGAACACTTAATGGTTCCATAAGTGGAATTTATAAACTTTTAATCTCTTACCACAAACTTGTCCTTTTCTACTGTAACTTGTGAGACTCCAGATCGCTCCTTTGGAGGACGACGACAGCGGGTGTACATGGACGAGGACGGAACGAACACGTCGTCAGCGGACATTCCACTCCCGAAGTACTGAAATGCGTGAAAACAAACATTTCCTTATAAATAAACCTGAATATTGATTTGGTAAATAGTCTAAGAAATCGTTGGACCAAGAGCACATAAGTAGGGTGAGATTATGTAATAGAATAATTAAACCTGCCTCTTTTTTTTCATTTTTGTGACACCTGGGTACGCCAGAGAAAGTTTTGAACGACAATTTTAAGCCCAAGTTTACCGTTAAAGAGCTGTGATCAGGTATTATATTCAATTATTTAAAAGAAACAAATTCAATTAACAAAACCCGGAACAACAAGAGAAATAACCATTGCCCTTACAAAAGGAAAAATATTATGTTTGTCATTTTAAGAAGACACTGTGTGAATGGGACGATAGAAAATGCTTCAGAAAAATTGAACGTATTTCTGCCACTTTAACCATATATATTGTAAGAATTTCCCAATAATAAACAATGGTTTTTGAAGTACAGCTTTTCCACCAGCAACTGCTCACAGCAGCTCAGCCTCTGTTTTTGAGTAACCACATTTAATCCTCTCCCATCCTATCTGCTGCTGCCTGTATTCAACAGAAACGTCGGACATTTAAATTCTGCATCGCACACTTTCTTTTACAATATGAATTTTAGTTGTTTGTTTCCCACAGGCTGTAATTCCTTCCATGATCCGCTGTCGCCCTGTCTTCATAAAACAGATAGCATTTACATTCGATTCAATTTCTCACTAGGATGTAATTAGCAAAGTTTATTATTTCTCATTTCAATTATGTTTTTCGAAGTTGATGTGAGATTCAGTGCAGCTATTCGTAGCAGCTGCATCGTATAGTAAGCTGAATTTAGGTACCGTATGCAGGTGGCAACAGCTTATCATGTTCTAAAACTATGAAGTTTATCGTAGTGATGAGAACTACTACATCATTTTTAATTCATGTCAGTAGAAGTTAGATGCTGGCAGGATCTGTTATTTGATAGCATATGTAAAGTGAGTTGAATTGAGAGGAATGACGAAATAGGGAAAAGGTAACCTTACATGAAAAGACCGACATATTAGTCAAAAAAGTATATTATATTATATATATATATATATATATATATATATTATAGTACATATATATACATATATATACATATATAGTATGTATA
>NC_087207.1:40347905-40355405 GCF_015104395.2 Macrobrachium nipponense | reverse complement strand
AATTGAATCACATGGAGGGAGTTGCCAAATGAATGTTTGCGCTAAATTTTGTCAAAATCCGTCCACCTGTTCTTGAGATATTTCCTTGAAACGAAAGCAGTGACAAACACGGGAGAGGCCAGAGAGATTGCTCATAGAGCTTGGCACTGACGGAGATGGGCGCTTTCTTGATGACCCGACCCGACCAGAGGTTACTATTTGGTGTTTCTTTTTTCCTTTTAGATTATTCCAACCACTTAAAAAGTAGCACTGAATGTAGTACAAGCTACCAAATTTGATATAAATCAAAATCACTGCATACACAATAGCATTTGTATGTGTGTGTGTGTGTGTGTGTGTGTGTGTGTGTGTGTGTGTTCATTCAACTCATTCAAAAGTATAACTCTGAAATAAATATCTCTGAGTTGCCACGAGTTGAAGATTACTACGATGATATATTTTTACCTAATGCAGCTTCCATGTGTTCCCGGGAGCCAAATATGTTTTACAATAATGATGAATAACGATTGAGCAAAAGATGAAAATTGCAATGTGAACTCTGTAGCTTTCATTAATAACGATAATTTTTATAAACATCATTATCAAGAATTCATTGGTAGAAATTCATTCGGTCTCTATTCAGCATCGTTTATAAAGAATGCTGTCTACTGAGCGTCCGAGCTTTCTCGGTGTCAATGATTGTAAAAATCTATTCAAAATAAGTAAAAGATACCAGTGAACTATTACAAAACTTTTCGTGACGCAGCACGAGAGAGAGAGAGAGAGAGAGAGAGAGTCGTGTAATTTTGATCTGGACGTAAAAGGAAAGAACAGAGCATCAAAAAGGGCTCCCTAAACCGTCAGTTTAAATGTTAGTTAAGCCCACACACTTATCTTGCCAGAAGCTACTGAATGGTGCCTTCATAGTTTCTCAGTTAATCAGTCATACGGGTCATGGAGTAATTAAATGACCTCAAGCTGAATTTTGTCTTGTCGCTTTACCGCTCTTTCAGATTGCAAAACAATGTTTGAGAATTCGAAATGAACTTTTTGAATGCACTATAATCACGGTTTTATTGCACTAAAATATGGCAATTCTCTGTGGATGTTGCATTCGCTTGCTATAGTTACTGTGAGAGTTATTCCTCTTCAGCAGACCTGAACTTCCCAGCAGTAAAGTAGAGGCGTAATTGCTCCAGCTTATGGACTTCGCGTTATGAATTTAGGGGCCTCGCTGTAATCTCCCGGGCATTAAACTGGGGGACTAACAGGAACACCATTACGCACTGGCAATGAAACAGTCGTAGTACTGGAGCAGTGGTTCTCAACCAGGAGGCCATGGCAAGAATTTAGGGGGGCCATGGTGGGCTGTTGCAAATTATACATTTCTACATAATGTTAGGAATCTGAATAAAAAACAAAAATTTGCATCACTGTCCTGGTAAAGAAAATGTTCTTTTATAATTGATCAAGTTGACAATAAAATTTTGTTACATAATATTGTTAACTGAACTTTTTCCCAACCAAATTCAAAAATGCCATTGTCCGCTAGTTATTTGTAGTCTACTGATGTAAATCTATCAAATATAAGATAATTATGACTGTAGACTTCGTAATAAAGCAAGGGTGTTCTCTTCATCAACATTTTATTTATTTATTTGTTTTTTTTTCCTTTTTTGGCGGCGTGGGATTGGGGAGAAAAATGAAGGGGAGCCACACGAATGTTGAGAATTCATGAAAGGGGGAATGGAGTGAAAAAGGTTGAGAACCACTGCACTAGTGTCCATGGTCAGTGGCTTTTCTCTTCAACAGAGAGTGTCTTGCAACAGAACATGTAGTCCTAGGAAAACTCATTCTTAACGTACCATTTACTTCTGGATTTTGGCACAAGCCAGCTAATGCGCTGCATCAAGGGTCAACTGTTTCTACTGTTGTTAAGTCTTCCTCAGAATCTGAAATGCTGTCTCTGGTTCGTCTGTTCTCAAGTCATTGCACAGAACTGACGAGACGCAGTTCCGGAATTTCGGGAGCGACTGGGATACGATCCTTAAAAAAGAAGCAGGCTTACTATCGGACATACTATAACTGTGAATGTGTACGGAATGTAGCCGTGCCTTTTACGTCCCAAACGCTCCTTTGAATAAATCGACACCTAAAAACAAAGCAAAAACAAAATTTAAGAGACAAGGAATTGCAATAATCGAATGATATTCAGAGTATTTAAGGTATCAAAACTGCCATTTCCTCTTATCCCTTTTTATTGATATTTGGCAGGGCTGCCAGAGCGACGGAGATGATACGGAAAGACTTTAATTCCAATAAGGCATAACTTTCTCGACAAATGGAAATCAAATTTGTTTTAAAAGCTATTGCAAACATCAACGAGAATTGAAAAGTTATTAAAACAATTGTTGATTCTTTGTAAGACTCATTCACTTCTGTCACTCATTTAGCTTATTTTTACGTAAGAGGCTTACGAAACACCCATTGTAATTTTAATTTTCTCATCTTCGTAGAGCATAAACCTAATTTGGAGCGACAAGTATTAGACAGGTGTCAAATTCAAATGTAATACACGAGGTTATTCCAGTGTTATTAAGAATACCTCTTCTAACTTTTCATTTTTTTTTTTATGAAAACGTTAATTCCTGACAAGGAATTTAGAATTTTCATATGAAACATGACTAATATCGCTCTTTATGATTTTTTATTATTTGTTTTGCTGGCGACAACCACCCTTAAGTCAGCCACCATAAAATAAATGCTAAAACTAAATTGACTGAGAAACATCACTCATACTTTAGAAAACAGATATATTAGATTCTCTATTAGCAGTTTCTTAGCTAAGAACAACTTCGTCATCCTTCCACTCTGATTATTATTGTTTTTATTCAAATGATGAATGCTATTCAACAGAAACAAAAAACGAAGACATTACTTTCTGGGAGGAAATACATGAAGATGCTTTACTGACAAATGCAAGAGTCTGAGAATTCGGTATTTACAACGGATATCCTTTCGGGAACTGTGTTACAGGCAATAATTCAGTGGCGAATCTACTGGGGGTGTAGGAGGTGCACTGCACCAGGGCCCACTGTGATTGGGGGTCTATCTGGCCCCATCATGATGTCTTAGTAGATTGATTTGGTAGTATATTTGTAAATATGTTTAGGTAATAGAAATAATATGAATATAAATGATGATCATATTAGTACTTTTATTCTTATCTATATTATATTATCATCATCATTATTATTACAACTATTATTAGTATTGTTATTAGTAGTAGTAGTAGTAATACTAATAATAATGATAACAATACTGATAATAGTTATAATAATGATAATGATGGTACTATAGTATAGATAAGAATAAAAGTTATGGTAATAATAATAATACTAAGAGTAATCATTAAATCTTAAAGATGATAATAATGATCATGAAGACAGCGTGACTTCTAATATTTTAATAAGTTTTTGGCATCTTCACACACATACACAGTATATTCGTATATATACACATGTATATATATATATATATATATATATATATATATATATATATATATATATATATATATATATATACACACACACACACACACACATATATATATATATATATATATATATATATATATATATATATATATATATATATACATGTTTATACAACATAGATGCATATATACCGGTATATATACTCACTCATAAATCCTATAAATGTATGTTTTGATTTATTTATGAGCATTAGTTACTGGTAAAGCAAGTAATGGCAATTAATTTTGCTTTTCATGATAGAGACCCACTCAAATAATTTGCACCAGGGCCCATAATGACCTAGTTCCGTCACTGAGAGACATTAACGTTCATTGTAATTTATACCACAAAATTATAACTGACAGCTCAGTATAGGAATCTTCTTGCAATTTTATGAGAAGCGTAGATATTCTCGAGGGTTGTGGGCTTGAAGTTGCCAATCATTTTTTTTACATATATATTATTCAGGACGAACATCCACAAAGCTAGAAACTTCAAAATTCCTACATATAATATTAGTCAAATGGCTTACATTTTAAAACAGTACGTAATAATGGAACTTTGGTTAAAACAAGAGCTACTTGAGACACCCCAATGGCTAACCAAAAAAGGTTGGAACCCCAAATCGATGTGTCACTTTATTAGGAAACAAATAAGAACAGGAGGTTTTACAAGCGCCTCAGTGGCGTGGTCGGTTAGGTCTTGGCCTGCCACCTCGGTGGCCGCGATTTCGATTCTCGAGCATTCCACTAAGGGGTTAGAGATGTGTATTTCTGGTGATAGAAGTTCACTCTCGACGTGGTTCGGAAGTCACGCAAAGCCGTTGGTCCATGCAACGTAAAAACGCCATACAAACAAACAAAAGAGGGTTCACAGACTTTTGGTGACCTTTCTCTCAGTGAAGCATTGCTAATAAAGCTTTCTTGTCCTGGTTTATCACAGCTCATAATGTCTCTCTAGCCTTCTCAGATATATAAGATGTTTAGAGCGATTTCTTTTTTTATACCACGCATGAGAGACAACATCATTTCACAAATGTTGCAGAAGGATATCAATGTATTGAACGGAGCTAATGAGCAAAAACATATTTGTTTCTTTCATTTTAAGATTTTATGATAAGTATTATATTCCAAAACATTACATAATTTTGCACGTCTCTAACAAATTGTTTGTATAATTACTTTTTTTTGTTAAGTTTTCATTTATACCTTTCCTTCTTAATATATTTTTTTAAGTGATAAATGTATCACAGATATATTCGGTAATTATCAAAATAATCCAAACTATGCCAACATGTGTAACATTTTGCATATTCCAAAGAGTGGTCTTAACATTCAAGTTTTTGTGTACTAATCTCATAAATCCTAATAAATGATAAAAAAAAAAACTTGTCCAACATCCAAGTATTTGATAAATAATATGCATAGAAGCTGCTTCGTATACAGAAATGTGGGTGAAGATTACTTTCCAATTAATACACATGAGTGCCGAGGACAAAGGTCTGCGTAATTTGATATTTATGCGAGCGCGTAGATGCGAGATTGAGAATACTTCATGATTATCTGATTAGTCTCGCTCCGCGGGGTGATGATTACGTAGAAGAGACATTCCCGATTTCTTTATGGTGAAATGAAGGTTTACATTTCAACGAGGTACTGATCACTCACGTTTGTCATTTATTCTCTCTCTCTCTCTCTCTCTCTCTCTCTCTCTCTCAACCTAGCTGAAATCCACAACAGCTCATCAACAACACGCACATATGTGTATATGTCAACCGAAGCATACTGCTATTGTAAAGGGAACGCACCCATGCCGTTCCCCTGGTTCTGTCTCGAAAGAGCATCCAACCGCCTGCCTGACGAACACCGCCACTTGCTCACGATGGAGGTAGGAGAGAGAAAAACGAAAGAGAAAGGCACATCACTCACTTAAATGAGCCGTAGCAGAGGCAGTAAAACACTACGTTTAATTAGTCGTCGTTAACCAAACAAGTGACATCATTGTATAAAAACGAGGATAGTTTCAGAGGAAAGAAAGCGATGAATGGAAGTGTCCAGCCCATGATGAACAGAAAAGTCATTTTATAAGCGAGATCTCCCGTGTATTTCACCATGAATCGCGGAGAAGAAGGTCATTAAGATGGCCTCTGAGACCTAATAAAGAGGAGATGAGAACATGTCGCAGTAGATAAGGTTTCTATGAAAGACGCCTCAGTCAACAAAGCTCACCTCGGGGCAGATAGAAGAGCCCATAAAGACGAGCATTCAACGCTCGCCGGAGAGAAACGACCTCCTCTTCAGGGCTAATCGCCGGGAACCGCCGTGTAATTATTCTAAATAAACAGAGGAAGAAGGACGGGATCTAATAACGATAGTGAGGAATAATGGCAAGTGAGTTCATTACAGCGAGCAAACGATGGGCCATTGAGAGGAGGGCGAGCGATTGGACAACGCCTCCATCCCTCATTGCTGCTCATCAGTAAGCGCAAATTTCGCCCGTTTGAATTACCTTAACTCTCGCCTGGTCATTAGATTCGTGTTCCCTAATTGCGGAGTTGTCATTATTTATGATACCCAGATCTATTTACATAAACAGTAACAGCCACATATCAACTTACGAATTAAGCCACACTTTTAAGACAGACTGTGCTCACCATTTAGCAGCATACCAATGTCTCATCTTTCCCCATCCTCTCTCTCTCTCTCTCTCTCTCTCTCTCCTCTCTCTCTCTCTCTCTAACCCAAGCAATTATCGAGCACCCATGGTCAGATAAACAAGGGCAGCATCATTAGACCTCACTTATCGGTGTTTCCTCTTCTGTCCCTGTTTTGAGAGAGAAGGGTTGGCCAATTAATGAAGTATATATAAGCTAAACATACACATGGCAGTTTTCTTGGGCACTTACGTTTATGTATTGTGTATATATGCATGTATGAATGTATGTATGTATGTATTATGTACGTATATCCTGTAATTTCTCTCACCATACCGCACAATTACACCGCTAACATTTTCATCTCGACGGCTTCAACATTTGTGTCATTGTTTTTTTAACATCTGCACCTCACGTCCATACTTTCAATTACTCATTCACCACCATACTGCAGTATTGTATTTCTTCAACTCATTTTATGCGGAAAACGCAACGGTGTGATCTTGCCACTTTTGTTTAGGCTACGAGTATGTGCAACTTCTGTGTTTCTTATAAGGCTCTACAATTATTCGTTTCGAAAACAAGTCTGGTATTTGGTGGTTTTAGTGCAGCTGAAAACCTTTAGTTATTTTAAATCAACTTTACTTCTCAAAGTCATCGGTACTTAAGCCAACTCCATTTATACAATTTCTGTTTTAGAATCCAAATCATAATTCTGACGAAGTCGTCTTCGCTGATCCTAGGGATGTTCCGGACAACTGCCAAGCGTAATAGTAACTGGGAAAACAATTTCATTAGACTTTTATTCTTACGTGATTATCATCCAGTATTCAATATTCATTTTGGAAAATAAAGGATAGTCCATTTTCACATAAACTCTAAATCTAGTCATTTTTCTGCACCATAAATTTTGAAGAAACTTCCATCAGAGCATAATTGCAGATTTTCATAGCAATTCATTTTATCTGAAAAAAATATTGTAGTTGCTCGTATCGACATATCTTCTGCAGTCGTTGGAATTTCGGATATTGAAGATGAATAAAAGTGGAATTTCTGTTATGTTCATACTCACGAGTTGCAGTAATAAAGAGCTCCAAATAGCGTTTAGTCTTTTTTAATTCTTTTATTGAGTAAATGTAGTGAATTTCGACAACCCAACACACTAGACCCTTTTCATATTAAAAAAAAATGTTTTTCACATCAAATAACAACGACTTGGCTAAAATTTTCAACTTGGTCTCCTTGCTGACTTCCCTCTTTATTCTCAATCTCCTACTGTTCGTTTTGGCGGCACTCCAGTTCTTCTTCTCGAGGACATTTATTTAAACC
>NC_087207.1:40296114-40347405 GCF_015104395.2 Macrobrachium nipponense | reverse complement strand
GCTGAAGGATTCTTCCCTCAACAGATCTTCAATTGTAATGAAACATGCCTGTTTTGAAAAAAAAAAATGCCAAAGAGGACCTACATCATGCTGGAGGAAAGTTCAATGTCAGGGCACAAGCCTATGAAGGACAGGCTAATTCCTTGTTCTGTGGAAACGCAAGTGGGGATTTCAAAGCAAAGTCCCTACTGGTGTATCACTCTGAAATTCCCTGAGTGTTTAAGAAAAAAAAATGTTATGAATAACTTGCCTGTAATGTGGAGGGAAAACAAAAGGGCATGGGTCAAAAGGCAAATTTTCATTGAGTGGGTCAATGAAGTGTTTGGCCCTTTGGTAACAAAATACCTCCAGGATAACCAGTTGCTTCTCAAGTGCCTCCTGATAATGGACAATGCTCCTGCTCATCCTCCTGGCTTGGATGAATTTAAATTCATCACTGTTAAGTTCTTGCCCCCTAATACCACTCCTCTCATCCAGCCCATGGACCACCAAATCATCTTAAACTTCAAGAAACTTTACACAAAGGCATCGTTCCAAACGTGCTTTGAAGTGACCTGAGACACTCAATTGACCCTAAGAGAGTTCTGTCAATATCTTTAATTGCAGGTCTTATAAATATGGCTTGGCAGGGAGTGACTTCCAAAACAAAAAACTCTGCTTGGAGAAAATTGTGGCCAGTGTTACCTCAAGAAGGATTTTGTAGAATTTGAGGCTGACCCTACACTGGTTGTGGAATCTATTGTGTCTCTGGGGAAGTCCATAGGCTCTGATGTGAGTGGCGAGGAAGTGGAAGAGTTAGTGGACACCCACGGGGAAGAGCTAACCGCTGAGGAGCTACAAGACCTTCAGCAGGGACAGCAACAGATGGCAAATGAGGAATCCGAGGAGGGGGAGGAGGAGGAGGAGGAAGAAGAGAGGGAGGATACTGTGCCTATTTCATTAATTAAAGAAATGTTTACCAAGTAGAGTGATGTTAAAAATTTTTTTGAGAAGTTTCATTCTAACAAAGACGTTGCAATCCATGTCTCCAACATGTTTAATGACAACGCACTGTATCACTTTAGGTAGATTTTAAAGAGATGTCAGAAACAAATGTCTGGACAGTTTTGTTGAGTGACAGGGGTCCAGTGACTCTAAAGCTGGTCCTGATAAAACAATATTCAAGCTATCAATGACTAAATTATTGTGCATCGGTAATAGATGAAACTTCCATAAATTTTGACAAGCCATCAAACTCAACTGAAAATAAAATTGGAGAATCAAAACTACTTGACATGAAAGAACAAATTCTACTATTGTTTTAATACTGATAACAGATAAATATGTAAAGCTCATATTATGATGAAATCAAGTGAGTATCTATTAACGAAATAAATAACTAAATTTATCTCAAAGGAGACATATTTAAGTTATATCTTGATTTCAAAACACTTCATATAATGAAAAATAACCTTCCCCCATATAAATAAAGCATCTAGAGAATTATTTACACTAACTAGAAGCTCTGAATTGAGTTAAATACGGCTAAATAAACTTACTGCATAAATGCACTCTGCTAATTTCCAAACCAAAATACTAATCACTATGTCCATATTTCATTATGCAAGAGTAATATGAGAATACATGGAAAAGATGCATATTTGTTATGTTTTGTATTTTATAATACGATATGTGAATATTACATACGTTAATTTTATACCTCGTGCATATGTGACCCCCCTCAAATTTAGCTTCAAAATTAGGTCTTCCACAATTGCATAATACTCAAGTATTAAAACTCAAATTTGCTGCTTTATCATCCCCTTCTGATGTTTAGTAATACTTAGCCATTCAACAGCCTAACTGTTCAAGTAAGCCAATGACGGATCGAATCTTGGTACTTACCCCTTACAGTATACATGATTCTTGTTTGTTATTAAATTTCTTTTTGTACTGACATATCAAAGTCAATCTGTATTGTACCTTCAGAATTAGCTGATATTAATAATTACTATACCATATAATATGTATAGAATATATTACATAGTGTAGGCTAAGCTACCATATATTTATGGATGGTACTGAATAGGCTAGATTTGAGACACGAATTTTCCAACAAATGACGAGGTTTTAGGAACCTAACCCCACTTGTAAGTAGGACAATACCCTCAGGACCCTTGTCAGGAAAGGCCTGTTAGCCTAGGCTATATGTAAGGTTAGGAGGGTTAATTTACCATGCATCATCATTTCACATAATTTATGTCCCACAGGTCAGGTTTGGTGTGGAGGGCTCCAGAAGGGCAAAGATTACCCTCCCATGTCAGGTAAGGGCCAGTGCACAAGGTTAAGTTATAGTAGATCCCTATTTTTCTCTTGAATTTGTTTCCCCTCACCTAAAACCCTAGTTTCCCACTGCAGCCCCTCAATACTCAAAACTGACAAATAGTTATATTAAATTCATTATTCATCTACTATAATAAATTGTGGCTACACCTATGAAAAACTATAGTACAATTGCACTTGTACTCTAGCCTATAGGTAGTCTAGCTGTTTGCTAAGATGTAACAAATATTTACATTTCTCTTCTCTGGCCTAGCCTAGAGGCCAAACAAATATAGAGATGAAGCAACTTACAGTAATTTGATAACAAGAAAACCTATCAAGATGCATGTCTGCCAGGTTTTAAATATACTCTCATACCTAATGTACTCTTTTGAGTATGCTCAGTTTGAACTTTTTTCCTTACTGCCCAAAATAAAATGAGCCATATATTTTCTCCAAATATAACATACAGCAGTTCCTGTTTCCAAACTTACACTTATGATGATCAGTCATATTCTATATTTTTTTGCCGTTCGTAACCGCAAAGGATTCAACATCTTTCCCAGCCTTCTCAGCCCTCATTTGAACAATGTTAGCATATATATGTAACGTTTATTGATCTTACTCAAGATTGCAGTTGTAATCAGCACAATAAAACATTTTGCTGCCTATATTAGTGAAAGTAGACACTCTTATTCCTGGGGTCATGGTTTTTGAACTGAAATCATTTTTACCTTGTAATCTGTGGTTTTATCCTAACTGCCATCACAACTGAAACTCCACAGTGCTTATTTGATTATATATACATGTTTTGGTCTTAATTCACTCCAAATTGCACTTGAACTACGTTGCGGTTCCTGGTTCCTAAGCGCTCACTCCACAAACACAGTTGCAGGCTGCACACGATACACAGTTTATGAGGTGCAAAGCTTTATTCCCTTAATTGTTTACTTTACTCATTATTTAGTTTAACTTTACTTTGTTACTTCAAAATGTTTTTTTTAATTCATGTCTATTATCCCTTTTTTGCAACCAAATTAGTAACCTCGAAAAATTACAGATATTTCTAAAGTAGATACGAGCAGACGACGGCAAAATGACTCATCGTTGCCAATTTAGTGGAGTCACACATATGCCGATTCATTTACAAACTTTTTCCATGAATTCTAGTTGCCATAATAATGCAATAATGATTAAATTTCTCTAATATTTATATATACTACAAATAGATATGCTAATATGACAATTTGTCGAAAATTGCATTTTTCCTAACTATACAAACCTGAGGTCCTTTAACAATAGGAAGTAGCTAAGCGGCAGCTGGAACGGTCGTAAGCTTCGAAAACAAGGGGAGAACGGTAGTTAAACTGCTTGTCCGATCGTCGCGCGCCGCGCGACTGGGAGGTAACAAATCACTTTTGCCTTTTGGCCCATGCAAAAATACGCAGAGTGAGGGGTGGCATGAGGAGGGACTTTATGTTAAAGGACCTCAGGTTGGTATAGTTAGGAAAAATGCAATTTTCGACAAATTGTCATTTGTTCCGATACGTAATACAAACCTCGGTCTCCTTTAACAATAGGAAGACTGATTCTTGGTGGGAGGGGAGGAATCTGAGTCTTTTGATGAACAGACTGGGGTTCGTGCCATCCCTGGAATGCCTCCCTGGTCGTAAGAGCGAGGGAGGGGATCCAAGCCTCTGTCCGATTATCGGGGTGTGCACCGCAGGAATCAATGGTCAGACCTCTGGGCCGAGTACTAAGAGAGAGGCAAGCGTATCTCTTCGTACCAGCATTGTAAGAACTTTTTCCTTTACATGAGCAATTGTAAAGTAATGGGTTTGTCTCATGTTGGCATCCACTTCTCCCCCTTGTTGGAGAAGTGGTGGATATACTCCTATCTCTAGTTAAAGAGATAGGATGGAGCTCTGTGAATAGCTTACCTGCATCTGACTTCCTTTCCAGCAAGGTAACGACCGTATCCCTCTGCCCACAGGTAGAGGTAGAAAAAGATGGTGAAGAGAAGCCAGTCACTCTCTCATTCACACATGCATTCTCCCAGTCATACCAGGAATCGATGCTGTTCTGCCTGCTCGGGTGCTGGGTAAGCTTACACAACGTGTTGAGCAGCCACCACAGGTCCCAAGGAAAAAGTATCCAAGGACTTGTGGGCAATATCCCGAAGGTAGAAGGACGTGAAGGTGGTCTGGTTGGCCCAGACACCTGCCTTCAGGACCTGCGCCACGGAGAAGTTCTTACGGAACGCTAAGGAGGGTCCGATACCTCTGACTTCGTGGGCTCTCGGTCGGAACGTACGGATGTCGTCGCTACCATCAGCTTCGTACGCTCTCCTGATCACCTCACGTAGCCAGAAAGAAAGCGTGTTCTTGGAGACTTCTTTCTTGGTAACCCCAGTGCTAACGAAGAGGCGTCGACACTCAGGCCTGAGATGTCGAGTTCTCTTCAGATAGCGCCGTAGCGCCCTCACAGGACAAAGCAGCATCTCATCCGCATCATTATCGGTGAAGTCCAGGAGGGAGGGGATCGTGAAAGACTCGAACCTGTCGTCAGGGTATCGACGGATTTCTGAGTCTTAGCTACGAAGTTCGCGGGACGAAATCGAGCGTCACAGATCCCCAGCCTCTGGTATGTTTAACATCATAAGAAAGGCCATGTAGTTCCCCTACTCTCTTCGCCGATGCCAGGGCCAGCAAGAAGAGGGTCTTGAGGGTCAGATCCCTGTCTGACGACTCTCGGAGTGGCTCGAAGGGTCTTCGAGTCAAATCTCCTAAGTACGAGAGTCACATCCCACGCAGGGGGCCTGAGTTCCCTGGGTGGGCAAGACCTTTCGAAGCTCCTCATTAGCAAGGATATCTCGAACGAATTCGAGATGTCCAGTCCCCTCAGTTTTAGGACGAGCGCCAGTGCTGCTCTATATCCTTTAACTGTGGGTACTGAGAGGAGCTTCTCTCGGCGAAGAAACACGAGGAAATCCGCTACCTGCTGAAGAGTGGCTCTGAGAGGAGACAGACCCCGTCTACGACACCAACCACAGAAGACGGCCACTTCCCCTGCGGTACACAGCTGCAGAGGGACTGTCTGACGTGTCCAGCATCTCTGTTGCTGCGCTACGAGAAAAGGCCTCTCGTTCGCAAGAGATGGTGGATAACAGCCAGCCGTGAAGTTGAAGGGACTGGGACTGCTGGTGGTACCGTTCTACGTGTGGCTGGGCTAGAAGGTTGTGCCAGGTGGGTAGTTCTCTCGGTGCGTCCGCAAGAAGAGCCAGCAGGTCCGGATACCAAACGGCTTGAGGTCGTTTGGGAGCCACCAGGATCATTCTGAGATTGGGAGTGACCAGCGCTCGACTGATCACTTTCCGAATCAGACAGAAGGGAGGAAAGGCGTAAGTGAAGAGGTTGTCCCAGGGGTGTTGGTGAGAGCGTCCTCTGCAGCTGGCCCATGGGTCCGGCACAGCTGAGAAAGAAAACCTGAAGTTTCCTGTTGTGCCGGGTGGCGAACAGGTCTACGACCGGTCGCCCCCACAGGTTGAAGAGCCTTTCCGCCACATCTTGGTGTAGGGACCATTCGGTCCTTATCACCTGATCCCGACGGCTGAGCTTGTCTGCTACTACATTCTTTTTGCCTGGAATGTAGCGTGCTGACAGCTCTATCGAGTGAGCCGTGGCCCACTCGTGCACCTGCACTGTCAACTGATGGAGCGGAAGAGACACTAAGGCCCCCCTGCTTGTTGACCATATGCCACTACTGTGGTGTTGTCG
The DNA here is from genome assembly GCF_015104395.2 of Macrobrachium nipponense. Taxonomy (NCBI): domain Eukaryota; kingdom Metazoa; phylum Arthropoda; class Malacostraca; order Decapoda; family Palaemonidae; genus Macrobrachium; species Macrobrachium nipponense. The sequence continues at coordinate 40,341,328 of NC_087207.1, read as the reverse complement.
CACATCAACACCACTGAGTGTCCCACCAAGCGGTCCCGAAACTCTTGGAGAGCGTTGAACGCCGCCTTGAGTTCCAGGACATTGATGTGAAGGTGCTTTTCGTGATGGTCCCACACACCTGCAGTCAGCAACTCCTCCAGGTGTGCGCCCCATCCCTCGGTCGATGCGTCTGAGAACAGAAGCATCTCCGGGGGGGGAGTGCGTATAGGCACTCCTCTTAAGAGGTTCTTGTCGTCGAGCCACCAGGCTAGGTCCTGCCTCACCTTGTCCGTGATAGCCACGGGAAAGTAAGGAGGATCCCTGGCCTGAGACCAACTCTCCCTTAGCCTCCACTGGAGAGACCGCAGGTGAAGACGCCCGTGAGGGACTAACTTCTCGAGTGACGACAGATGGCCGATCACGACTGCCATTGCTGTGTGCCTGTCCTGCCGCGGACAGGAACCGGCCGGCTGCCTCCCTGAATTTGCTGATACGCAAGTCTGCGGGAAAGACTTGCCCTGCTACCGTATCTATCAGCATACCCAGGTACTTCATCTTCTGCTTGGGTTCGAGATCGGACTTCTCGTAGTTTATCACGATCCCCAGATCGCGACAAAACTTGAGGAGTCGATCTCTGTCCTGTAGCAACTGCGAGCGGGAAGCTCGCCAGGACCAGCCAATCGTCGAGATACCTCAGAAGACGTATCCCGTTCGAATGGGCCCAAGCCGACACCAGAGTGAACACTCGCGTGAACACCTGTGGGGCGGTTGAGAGACCGAAACAAAGTGCCCTGAATTGGTACACCGTCCGTCGAAGATGAAGCGGAGGTACTTTCTGGAGGACTGATGGATGGGTATTTGAAAATACGCGTCCTTCAGGTCCACCGAAAGCATGAAATCGTTCCCCCTGATCGAGTGAACCGCGTCGTGCGAACGAAGCGGTTCAGGGGAGAGAGGTCTATCACCGGGCGCCAGCCCCCCGATGCCTTCTCCACTAGGAAGAGGCGGCTGTAAAAGCCCGGTGACTGGTCCTCCACGATTTCTACAGCTCGTTTCGCCAGCATGGTCTTGATCTCCTGTCGAAGAGCGTTGTCCTTTGTTGATCCCCGGACATAGGTCTGTAGATGGACCGGTTTGGAGATGAGGGGGGGCCGAGACTCGAAGGGTAGTATATATCCCTCCCGAAGGACATCTACTATCCAGTTCTCGGCGCCGTAGCGCTGCCAAGTCGCCCAATGGCTCGCCAGGCACCCCCCCACTTCCGGCAGCAGGGTGAGGGGGAACGCCGTCCCATAGCGTTTCCCTCCTCGTTTCGACCTTCTTTCCAGCACCTCCTCGGGGAAAGGAGGGTCTGGGAGGAGGGCTGATTTCGGCCTCCTCTAGCAGAAGTTGAAACAGCTGGAGTCTTCGCACGGGGTTTGGACGGTGCAGCCGTCTTCGCCGCCGTGGAAGCGCTAGCCAAGCTCTTTGGTTTGGCCGCAGTTACTCGAGGTTGCCCAGAAACCTTCGAGACTGCCTGGTGGACTAAGCGGTCACTCTCGTCAGTGCGCCGCCGTTCCACCGCAGCGTCCACCATCTCTCCAGGAAAGAGAGCTGGGGAACTCCTAAGAGGTCCATTTCGTAGACGAGTGCCGCTTCACGCCCGGCCCCCTTGGTCACTCGGGTAAGGACTGCGTCCCCTACGTCGAAGAACCAAGTTGGCCCACAGGTTAGCAGGTCTGATGGGCGAGGTAAGAGATTGCTCTTCCTCCAGACTGGCACAGTCTCCTGAAAGAAGCGTCGTCTTCGAGAGCAGAACTCCCAGAGCCGGCCGCTACTTTGGATATTGTGAGGGACCACAAATCCAACAGGAAACTGCCTGGAATGCTGCCATAGCGGTAGATTCCAGGGCAAGTGCCTCCTGCTGCGAGAACCATAAGTTCTCCGACAGGAGCTGCTGCAGGGACACACCTGGAGTCAGCCTCGCTAAACTCCGGGTTAACCTGTTTCGGCAATATCGGGTCTTCAGATGGCACGTAAAATCGCCTCTGCCGCTGTAGAGGAGGAGGAAGCAGCTTAGAGGACCGTCCGGATTTTAGCGAGTCCTCCCGTCCGGAGACGAGATTTCTCCACCTGATCCAGGACCGAGTCCGCAAGCTCCGATCGTGGCAACCCCATCATCATTTTGGGTTCCCTCTTGGGACCCCAAAATGACTCGAGCCGGGACGTGGGCTCTGCTGGTGGTAGCGGCGATCCTTCCGCAAGGTCATTATGTAGACGCATCAACTTAATGACCTCTGCGAAGTTCCTCTGTATCTCAGGCGTCACAGCGTCTTGTGGAGTAGGACCGTCCAGTCCCTCCAACAAGAGCATATCCCTCGATACTCCTCTTCAGAAGGAGGAAACAGCGACAGACCCTGACGGTCACCTCCAACTACTTGCGCGTACGTTCTGGTCGGTCCTAAGACCGTGCCTGAGCCGCACGGCGTCATAGCTGGGTCACGAGCGGCGCACCTCTCGTGATCGCTCCTTGGTACCTCGCTCCTCCCGGTATAGCCCGAGGAGGTTGAAGGTACAGGAGAGGCAGACCTGACGCTCCCCCCTCGCTCGCTGGCCGGACCAGCGTGCGTGGAGGGCTGCTGCTGATCGTCAACCCGCGGTGACGGTCGAGCAGCAGGCCTAGCCTTGCCGCTCGCCTGGGGCGATTGGCTCGGCTGAGAACGTCGAGACCGATCTCTAGCGTCAGGCGAGCTGCCGCTGGTCACCGTCTCCGCCCGGTCCCATCGGGAGCGGCGGACGGGTGACCTGCTAGGCTCCCTTTCGCGTCGAGACCGGCCAGCGTCCTCTCGGCGCGTCAAACCGCTGGTACCAGCCGTGGCTGGTACCCGCGGCCGTGGGGACTCCTTCCTTGCCTCAACCCGTGGCCGGTCAGCGACCGTCACGTCAGCCCGAGCAGCCAGTTGATCGCTGCGAGAGCGTCCACTGGCCTGGCGAGAGTCGCGTGCACGACTCTCGCCAGTCTTCTGCTCCGCGCCGCTGTCTTGACGGCGAGCAAGCTCGGGCGTCAAAACTTTGGCTGGACGGTCCTCTTTGGAAGAGCGTCCACTCGGTGCTTCTTGCGAACGAGAAGCGGCCGAGACGGAACCTGGTTTTAGCGGCAGAACCGCTAGCACCAGGTGAGGACGCACCAGCCGAGGCTGGTGCACCTCTGGTCCCCGTCGACTTCTTCTTTGCAGAAGAAGCGACGGGCCCCGTTCCCGAAGGAACAGGAGGACCAGCAGAAGAGCTCCCCGACTCGCCTGAGCGAGTCGGGCCCTTAGAAGATCCCGAAGGAGTCTTCTTAGGGGGGGAGGAGGCAGCCTTCTTCTTCTTCGGCTGTTTAGCCTTAGAAGTCGAAGGGGAAGGAGAGGCAGCAGACGACGAAGAAGACGATGAAGACGACGACGACACCTTCTTCCTCTTCCTCTTCTCTTCGCCAGGCTCCGCAGAACAGACGTCAGGTCTTCCATCCAGGAGGGAGCCGGGGCAGTTGCCGAAGCAACAGGGCCCGACTGCACCTGTCCGGAAAGACCTGAGCCTGTGACAGCAACACCAGCAGCAGGAACGACAGGAACAGGTCCGGGAACAGCAGGAACGGCAGGAACATCTGAAAGGGAAAGTGCAGGCCGATCTGAAATAGAAAGAGTAGCTGGAACAGCAGCAGGTACGCAGGCACGGCAGGTACCACGGGAGAGCCAGGCGTCCTGTCTGCAGTTACCGACATCCGTCGGCACTGGCGGCAGGTCCAGGGGGGTACTCTTTGGGCAGCGGAAGGTCCGGGTCGGCAAAGGAAAAAATCCAGGTGTGGTGGCACCGTCCTCCTTGGTACGGCAGCAATTGGTTTTTTGTATAGCCACCGTGGGTGTCACCGACATTATATGGGGCGTATATACCAGATGTGGTGGCATCTCGTACGCTGGTGTCGTTATTGTGTGGTAGTTGTGGTCACCGCACCATGAGTGACCACAGCCGACCCCGCCAACCGCTGGAGCAACCCTGGATGCTGGGCACTCCCTGCAGTCCCAGCGACTCCCACACCTGTCCCAAGTCGTCCTTCGCTGATGGACACCTGCGGAGACAATAGTCGGGTTAGTTGGAGGGGCTTCCCGCGCCTGGGGGGCGAAAACACCCCCCCCAGAGCGGACAGAAGACCCGAGTACAGCTGTACGTCCGGGTAGCGGGCGCCCTCCTCCACACTCGACGGATCGAGCGAGGAAAAGGACTCCGCTACCCCCCCGCAGGGGAAGGCGCGAAACGTGGGGGCTGGCCGGGAGGCAGGAAAGAGGACGAAGTGTCCGTCACCAAAGGAGTCACTGGACTTTCCGATGACTTCTTGCCGGCCTAAGTCTCTTCCTGCCCTCGTACAGCACCCACTGCGCCTCGGACCAATTCATACAAACCACACATGGTTCGTTGCGGGAGCATTCTCGCCCCCTACAACGAGAACAAACCTCGTGGGGGTCCACCTCAACAAATGACCTGAACCCTCCACATTTACGCCCCTCAGCCCAGGGGACACACTCTACGGGCGACGGTTGGGAGGGCGCGGGTGATATTTCCATTTCTTCCAATTCAACTCATTGCAAGAATAATAGAATTGAGAAAAAGTACTTACAATCACTCCTGATACACAGAAAGAGAAAACAAATACTCAAGGTTGAAGCAAACGACAAAGCGGGCAGAGCGATGGCGAACACGTCCTTCCCACACACGGCCGAAAGCAAAAGTGATTTGTTTACCTCCCAGTCGCGCGGCGCGCGACGATCGGACAAGCAGTTAACTACCGTTCTCCCCTTGTTCGAAGCTTACGACCGTTCCAGCTGCCGCTTAGCTACTTCCTATTGTTAAAGGACCGAGGGTTTGTATTACGTATCGGAACAATTCACTTATTTCCCCGGTTTGTGTAAGTCTTATACCCAGTTTGGAGGGTAAACATACCAATTGGCAACACTGATAAACAATAGAAGAACGCGAACAACGTAGTAAGTACTGTTCACAACAAACTGCTGATATTTTTAGTCAGGAGTCTATTTACCTTTTCAACAACGAATATTTTCATTTAATAATTATGAATATGTAAGAAATTTATGCAATTCATGACCTTATACTGCCATTTAACTATTTATTTAAATAATTATCTAGTGCACACTTCTTCTTCTTCTACCAAAACATCGTAGTTTCCTTGGAAAAGCCACCGTTGGTGTCATTAATGACGATTGTTGTGAAAGAAAGTGCCCCAGCATCTATGGGTACATGTGTGTGCAGATTAGCACAAGGGAATAGAAGTTTATTGACACAGGCGACTCCGCAAACATAGAGATGGCGTCAATCTTCTAAATTGTTGGTGTTATAGGTAAAAATTTTGAAAGTGTCATGCAGGTATGTTTACACTGCGCATGGCTAGACTTTCATTAACCTCTGTTTAATCTTAAAATATGGCCTTAATTTCTAACTTTGGAGAAAATACTTACTTCGAAAGGATAGTAGAGGTCTCAAGCAGTTGCTCTCATCACCAATGACTCGTGACTGGTGCCCATCTCCGGTGTCAGGATGTGTTAAAGTACTTTTTCAGAGGGTGGATCCATACGCAGTGAAAACTGGATCAGCTAGCCCAGTCGGTTGTTTCCCCTACAGTTTCCCCTACATAGTAATAGGGTAGAACACCACGGCAGGCCAACCCTCATCACGGTGGACGGGTCTTATTCACTCGATATTTAATTGGTGAAACAAGAATACAATTGCAACTCTAAGCATACCATTTAAAAGACTGAAGTTTCGTCAACATAATGTGATATATGAAAGCCCCATACGAACTAAAATAAGCATGTGAGCTCTTCGTAAAATATGTTTTCAAGGCAGTTTTGAAATCCAATATGGCGGGTACGTTTTGCATGGAAGGTTCTCATCAGTGACGGCCACCATCTTTCCCCAGTCTTCCCAGCACTCATTTGAACAATGTTAGCGTACATATGTAACGTTTATTGATCTTACTCAAGATTGCAGTTGTAATCAGCACAATAAAACAACATTTTGTTGCCTATATTAGTGAAAGTATGAAACTTGTTATTCCCGGGGTTATGGTTGGAACTGAATTCATTCTTACCTTGTAATCGGTGGTTTTTATCCTTACTGCCATCACAACTGAAACTCCACAGTGCTTATTTGATTGTAATTATACACATTTTGTCTTAATTCACTCCACAGTGCACTTAAACCACGCTGTGGTTCCTGGTTCCTAAGCACTCACTCTGCAAACACAGTTACGAGCAGCAGACGACAACACTGATTATGAGATGCAAAGCTTTATTCCTTAATTGTTTACTTTACTCAATATTTAGTTTAACTTTACTTCAAAATGTTTATTTAATTCATGTCTATTATCCCTTTTTTTGCAACCAAATTAACCCACAAAAAATTACAAATGTTTTGGATGTATACTTACGAGCAGACGACGTGAGGAAAAATGATCATCGTTGCCAATCTAGTGGAGCGTACACATACGCCGATGCATTTACAAACTGTTTCGATGAATTCTAGTTGTCATAGTAATGCAGTAAATGATAAAATTGCTGTAATATGTACTATATATAATACAAATAGATACGCTAATTTCACTTATTTCCCCGGTTTTGTGTAAGTCTTATACCTATGTTTGGAGGGTAACACATACCAATTGACAACACTGATAAACAATTGAAGAGCGCAAAACGCCGCAAAGAATGCCGTAGTCCCCTTGAATAAGTGCTGGTAAGAGGTTGTTTACGATTGTTGTGATGAAAGTGCCCAGCGTCTATGGGTACAAGTGGTGTGCAGATTTAGCACAGGAAATGGGAAGTTTGTTTGACACAAGCGACTCCATAAACATCAAGATGGCGTCAATCTTTGAACATTTTTAGTTGTAAGTAAAAATTTCTAAAGCGTTTTGGTGAGATTTCCACTGCCGTAGCCACCCTTTTCACTACCCTCTGTTTAAATCTTAAAATTTGGCCTTAATTTCTAACTTTGGAGAAAATACTTACTTCGAAAGGAGAGTAGAGGTCTTTAGCTCCGTTTCTCACCAACAACAAGTCGCGACTGATGCCCATCTCCGGTGTCAGGACGCGTTATAATGTACTTTTTCGGAGGGTGGCAAGCGTTGATTGTAGGTGGCCTATTTGGCCTGCTGTGATGTTTTACCCTACTAACCGGTTAATGATTTCCATGTGGAGAAATTGGAGACAAATCTATGAAATTCACATTAACTCGTTTATTTCACTGTTGCTTGCCTAGAACCCAAAGTTTCCCCTCAGTGCTTTCCCCCTTGGGACTAGGTAGGTAGGTAGGTAGGTACTACCTAGGTAGGTAGAATGCGAAGATAAAATAGCCAACACTAGGCTAGTAAGTACTTAATTGAAAAAAAGTAGGCCTGACATTCTTACGAGAAAATCTTTCGTCATAACATATCCTTTACCTTATAACTAGCTGCAGCCTTAATCACAAAACCAGCAGGACAGACTCCTCTACTCCTTGGTAAAACCCTTAGGGTCATCACCTAGAGGCTGGTTTGCTTACGTTCAAGTGACACTTACTGATTTAGATGACAACTTAAAATCGCCGGATAGGAAATTACTGCAGCAACTGAAAACCCTACTAAAAAGATTTTTAATATATAATAATACAAATGAATATAAGCTTACCTGAGAATTTGTTTCAAGGCTTTGCTACCAGATGTTACTGAGAATACGCAATGCTGTTTGACACTTGAATTAAGTAAAACTTCGGAGGACACGGGATATTCTACAGATTTTGAGCATTTAAACAATATTTAGGCTACAAATAAGTTTTGTATATGATTCATAATATAATGATCTATTTACAGAAATAACACAATTTTTAATAGCTGACAAAACGGAAACACGTATGCATATGCGGTTTAGTAAGAAATCTTGTCACCATTGAATAGCTACCGTATTATTGACAGCTCGGAGTTCGCGCTGCTGAAACAAAAAATCCTACTCTATTTACTTGCCTATTGCTCATACTAATTTATTAGCAACGACATGAATAATTTTTGTCTTCAGAATCACTATACGTTAAAAGATAGCTTGTTAGTCATATGGAACAGATGCGATTTGTACATTTTAAAGGTGAACAGATTGCCTTTGGTTAAACATGCAACGAGAAAATTGCGCACTTCATTTCAGCCATATGTGAGGCGTCTGAGGAGCTAATTTTTGTTTGTCTATTACTCTGATAAAGCTTATGGTTTTCTTAACCGCTACCTTGTTATGCGAAGTCTTATCACTTTTTAGGATTAATTTATGTTTTATATGGTATATCTAAGATCAGATTTTCAATTTTTAAAATAATTTATGGGCAATTATTTTACTGATTAAGCTAATTGTCACGAAATCAAAGTTCTTCTTCCAATATTTTTGTTACTGCAAGATTTCTTCTCAGTTGATTTAGACGTTTAAGCCAAGTGATTTAATTCCTGAAGTTTTTTACAACGTGTGTAATACTACCAGTGCATTTTGTAAGTTATCAAAACGGCCCAGAAGTCGTCACTAAAAATGGCACAAGGGGAATTTTATATATATATATATATATATTATATATATATATATATATATATATATATATATATATATATATGTGTGTGTGTGTGTGTGTGTGTGTGTGTGTGTGTGTGTGTGTGTACATACATAAAAAATGCACCCACATAGATAGATAGATGATAGACACATAGAAAATGTATTGTTTATCAGACATTTTCAGAAAAAAAAATGGTTAAAATTGCATGATGAAACTTACTGAAGATGGCGTTTTAAATATGTGGGTAAAAGGTGTGCCGTGTGTGGTTTTGGGTTCACAGGGATGTGGGTTACTACCTCTGCAACGATGAATATGTGTGTCTGGATGTGGCAGCGTGTAACGATGTGTACTACATATGGGAGACTAGTATACTGGGAGTGTATGGATATTTGTGAATATACATTATCATGGTAATGAGGGAGCTGCTGTAGATATAATATACAAAGTAAAGTCTGGATATACATAAAAAAAATGGGTGATAAGTTTAAGTAGGCATGTTTTATGAGGAGTGAATTTGCTCTTATACGTGCATCAGACAAGAAAGTTTCTTTATGAAATATAATGTTTGCAGACACTTTAAATTTTGGATGCAACTTTATTTTTCTTGCTGACTGTAGTCAATATTGCAGTCGAAGTAATTAATAAATAAATATCTCAGTACGCAATGGTGATAAAATGCAAAAGATTAAATTTAGACACAAGAAAAGACGTATTTAAGCTAATATGTTTAACAGCTATTGTGGTGACAATAAAACACTTTGCTGCAGCTTCCCAAGCTTTACTCAGCTTAAACCATTACTACGGTCTGAAACAAGCATAAATATCTTCCTTGATAATGTGGAGTGTAAGGACAACGCTTATCCAAATAATTTTTTCTCTGTATATAATTCATCATTCGCGTTGTTCTTACTTCCCTCCGCGAGAGCGTTCAGCGGGCTTTCCGCCAGTGTATAAAGCTTGTATAACCATATTTTGTGTACTTTTATATTTTGTATTTTATGTCTCTCAAGAAACACAAATCGGGTCTCGCCGACCCACTTTTACTCTCTCGCGGTCGGTAACCACATTTCCGTCCGCATGCTGTATATTTACATTTCCCTTGACTGTAATAAAAATCAGTACACTTCTACCTGCCTCTTTGTCCACTCCTCACAACTGGTGACCTCCCGGTTTGGACGGTGACCCAAGTGGTTTTGGCTCAGCCATTAAGGGACTAACTACCACCGCTCACCTTAAGAGATACTTTAACGGATCACACGGCGCCTCAGTATAGATCTCTGAAGCTCCTACCGTGGAAATAACCAACGCCTCTAACGGACTAAATACGGCATACCTGCCCAAGGTGTGTTCAGGCGTTTCCTCAAATGGTTTGGCCCGCCATTCACGACTCTGTCGACCATTTCGTGAGAGGAGGACAATGGGCGCAGACAGTACCACACGGGAAACCCAGGCCTCCCCCGCCCCAGCGACAGCCTCGGACACAGCGGCCGCTCAAGCTGTCAAATTACCCCCCTTCACAACGGCTGACCCGACCACCTGTTCTTCCGAGCTGAAGGGCAATTCCGATCGCGGGGCTCATGAACAAAAGTACTGCAGCTGACCCCTCATCGCAGCGGCTCTCCTGACAGAATGTGTTCGACCGAATATCTAACTGGCTGACCGGTGGGTCGAGCACGAACCGGACTTGTCATGCTCGACGAGATAAAAGAAAGGCTCGTGACAGCCTATTCCACGCCCATCGCTGAAAAGGCCGCCCGCGCCCTCGACCTAGCCGCGAACCCCATGTGCGGCGCCGACCCCCAAGATGCCTGGGACACTGTGACGGGCCTCGTCCGTCTGCCTGAAATAGGCCCCGACGGAAAAAAGAAAGAGATCTGCCTGAGCCGCGAAAATATTCCTGCGGCAACTCGAGCCGGACGTCCGAAAAAACAGCTGACCGACGCATACACCCTCCCTAGAGGATGACGAACTACTGGAGAAGGGCCAAAGAAACTGACGTTGTCGAACAATGTCGCGAAGCTCGCCGCCCCCCGATTCCTCCGTGTGCCTGGCCGCAGAGAAGGAAGAAGACGACGACGACCCAACGCAAGAGATCGGCGCCGTATCCCAAGGGAAGTCCTCCCACATGCAGCGAGGTGAAAACTCCTGGTGCCGCTTCCACCGGAGGTTCGGGAGATTCTCCAAGAGGTGCGAAAGCCCTTAGCACCTTCCAGCAGTCAAAAAACGGTGACGGCAAACAAAACCAAGGCCGCCTGTGGCAACGGCCGTCGTCGGAACCACACATCGTAGGGTTCTACGTCCGCGACGCGATCTCCGGTTGGAGGATGTTGGTGGACACGGGGGCGATGCACTCGATATTTCCGCCGTCAGGAAAAGACCGTAGCCATGAGCCCGACAAAACAACTGCCCTCGTTGCCGCAAACGGGACCCCCATCCATTCCTACGGCACGAAGTACCTCGAGATCCATCATCTTGGGGCGAAACTACGTCTGGGAATTCACCATCGCAGACGTCAGGATCCCGCTACTGGGGGCAGATTTCCTGGCGCAGAACGGCCTCCTGGTGGATGGGGGCCGCAAACGCCTCCTCGACACGGGGACATGCCTTTCCCTACCACTGGCAGCAGGGCCCAGGCGCCCCTACAATTTGTACCATCGCTCCCACAAGTACGGCAACCTCCTGCAGGAATTCCGCGAAGTCTTCAAGCCGGAACTTCGTCAGGCGGCAGGGACGCCGCCCAAGCACGGAATATTCCACCACATAACCACCACAGGCCCCCCGACACACGCGAAGTTCCGACGACTCCCTTCGGGCCGCCTCCAGGAGGTGAAGCAGGCGTTCTCGGAGATGGAACGAATGGGCATCTGCAAGAAAGCGTCGAGCCCTTGGGCGTCGCCCTGCACATGGTACAGAAACCTGACGGCACCTGGAGGCCCTGCGGAGACTACAGGAGACTCAACCTCGCTACAATCCCCGACCAATACCCCTTGCCAAAACATGCAGGATTTGACAGGGCCCTCCATCGGGCAAAAGTCTTCACAAAAATGGACCTCTTAAAATCCTATTTCCAGGTTCCAGTGCACCCCGAGGATGTCCCCAAGGACTGCCATCATCACACCTTTTTGGCTCCTTCGTCTTCCATTACTCAACCTTTGGCCTGAGGAACGCAGGGGCCACCTTCCAGCGCCTGATGGACAGCATCCTGGGGGACCTGCCCTTCTGCATCTGCTACGTCAACAATATCTTAATTTTTTTTAATTTTCCAGGTCCTTGGAGGAGCACCTACATCATGTCCGAGCGGTCCTGAAGCGCCTGCAGGAAAACGGGCTGGTCGTCCGTTTCGACAAATGCACCTTCGGCGCCAAGAAGATGGACTTCCTCGGCACGAGATCTCCGCGGCAGGTGTGCGCCCCATGGCCTCGAAGGTAGGCGTGGTGCAGAAGTTCCCAACACCAACCACGGTCAAGTCCCTGCAGGAGTTTCATCGGAATGGTCAACAATACTACCGCTGGTTCATCCCCGACGCCGCCCGCACCATGTCTCCTCTAACACAGGTCCTGAGGGGAAACCAAAGGCCCTAACGCAGGAGGCCGAACAAGAGAAGGCTTCCAACGAGACGACTGCACCTTTACGCCTCACCACCGACACCAGGCAACGTCGCCTGCGGGGCTGTCCTCGAGCAGATGGTCCAGGGCGAAGCCCCAGCCACTCGCCTTCTACAGTAAAAAAACTGTCAGCCGCCGAGACGGAGGTACAGCACGTTCGACCCGCGAACTCCTGGCGGTGTACCAAAGCAGTGCGCCATTTCCGCTACCTCCTCGAGGGCTCCCCCTTCATGGTCAGGACAGAACCACCTCCCTTTGGTACACGCCTTCACCAATGCTGGGCGACGCTTGGTCAGCGAGACAGCAGAGGCACCTGGCAGCATCGCGGAGTTCGGTTGCACCATTCAGTACGTGCCTGGTGGCGAGAAGAAACCCCGTGGCAGACGCCCTATCGAGGATAGAAAATCAACGCCGTGCATCCCGGGGTCGACTACAAAGACCTCGCCCGCGGGAACAGGCCGTCGACCTGGAGACCGCCGCATACCGCACAGCTACCACCGCCCTCAAGTGGGAAGACGTGCCCTTCGGACCCGCAGGCACGACGCTCCTCTGCGACATCAGCACGGGCCGCCCGCGCCCGCTGATCCCAGCCTCCCGAAGGAAAGCCGTGTTCGACGTCATACACGGACTCTCGCACCCCTCGGGCCGGACGAGGAATGCGCCTTCTGACGGAGAAGTTTGTCTGGCATGGAATTCGGAAGGACTCCCTCGAGTGGGCCAGGACCTGCGTGCCTTGCCAAACTAGCAAAATCAGTCGGCACACAGAATCAGGCGGCTGGGGGAATTCCCACAGCCGAAAACGAAGATTCGGTCTCCACATCCACATAGACGTTCGTGGGCCCCCACCTGCCCCTGTCGGAAGGCCGCCAGAATACCTCCTGACAGTAATCGATCGCTCCACCAGATGGCCCGAGGCAACACCAATGTCAGAGGCAACCAACGAAAGCATGCGCCAAAGCCCTCCTCGCCAGCTGGGTCAGTCGATTCGGAGTGCCAGATGAAATCACGACAGGACCGCGGACCAGTTTTTTCCTGTCGGAGTTGTGGACTACCATGGCCCGCCTAATGGGGACGTCGCTACACGCCACCACCGCCTACAACCCAGCAGCTAACAGCATGGTGGAGAGAGTCCATCGTTCGATCAAGGCTTCCTGATGGTGCGCTGCACCGACGAAAATTGGAAAAGCCAACTACCGTGGGTCCTCCTCGGTCTCAGGACTGCCCCGCAGGCTAACGGCGAGGCATCACCCACGGAGAAGGTATAGGGGCGCCATCAGCAGTCACGGTCCCGGCGAGTTCTTCCCGACCAATGCCGACGACGCTGACGTCATCGATCGCCCAGGCTTCGGGAATCCGCCTGGAAGTTCACGTCCTGCGTCAAAACCTTCTCCGACAGAACCAAACGTTTCCTCCCGAAGGCCCTATCATCGTGCAAGCACGTCTTCGTCAGGGACGACGAACCCGCCGCCCGCCTCTAACGAGACCCTACGAGGTCCCTTCCGCGTCCTACGACGCACTGACAAGGCATATCTCTTATCCATCAACGGTCACAAGGACTAGGTCACAATCGATCGTCTGAAACCAGCCTTCATCATGGACGAGGACCTCGCAGACGCGGATTCACAGGGCGCCTCAATCTTCCACGGAAAGAAGCGACTCCTTCAATCGCCAAACCCTCGGAAGACGGTCGAACCCCCGAGGATCACCTCAGGGGAGGCATCCCGTCCCCGGAAACTCCCTAGGATCTACCACAGCAACTGATATTGCGCACCCGAGGGCGCCTCCGCCGCCCAACTCGCTTCCGCGAGTGACAACCTGAAGTACAAAGAAATCAGCCAACTGTCTTAGGGGGGGGAGTATTTGTAAGGACAACGCTTATCCATAATTTTCTCTGTATATATTCATCATTCGGTTGTTCTTACTTCCCATCCGCGAGAGCGTTCAGCGGGCTTTCCGCCAGTGTATAAAGCTTGGATAACCATATTTTGTGACTTTTATATTTTGTATTTAATGTCTCTCAAGAAACACAAATCGGGTCTCGCCGACCCATTTTTACTCTCTCGCGGGTCGGTAACACACCATTTCCGTCCGCATGCTGCTATATTATATTTCCCTTGACTGTAATAAAAATCAGTACACTTCTACCTGTCTCTTTGTCCACTCCTCACAGTAGTACAGTACATAAATTTACAATGATAATAGTAAATGATAATATCCTTACAATGTTAGTAATCCTGACCCTATAATATAAATATTATATATATATATATATATATATATATATATATATATATATATCCTATTACCTTTAATATTACTAATAATTACCTAACAGATGTGTAGGTATGGTGTATGGATGTAAACAAAGTGAGCTAATGCTTCTTGATAGGACAACACTCGTATCAAACTTGGGTAACAAAACAGAGAAGGAAAAGGCAGGAACAAAACATAATATCCTTAAGTAATAATATAGTACCACATTCTCCCCTCCTAGAATAAAACAGAATAGGAACTAATGAAGTCTAGTCCCAGCCATAGCGCATAGATGGTCTAGAAGCACGAGTAGATCTCAGTTCAGGCCCAAGATCATTGTTCATTTGTTCTTGGTGAGTTGAATCTGCTACAGTCGCCTCCTGTGACACTGGTTCTGATGGAGCCCTGATTGTAGGTTATTTAGCTGTGTCAAGATGTACACTACTCGTTCCTTCAGTTGATTGATAATCGAGAGATGACCTTCAGGACAAGGACCTAGGTCACGAACAGGAACTCGGTAGATTCTCTCCCATCAGGGTACCTTATATTGGCATAAGTTGGATTAATATTCACAAGCTCGACCTCATCTACCAATCGGCTCATTTTTATATCGTACAAACCCTCTCAACAATACGGATCCAGGAACCATTAGCCATGAAGGTAAGGAACTTCCATGACTGGAATGACGCTGGAACATAAAGAACCACTCATGAGGGGTGGTATTCGTAGATGTACACAACAGCAACCTTAAAGAACGTAGTGCTTCCGGAAGTACTATTTCCCATTGAATATCAGGCAAGTTCCGGGACCTGAGTGCTAGCTTGACTGCCTTTCATATGATGCCATTGAATCTCTCTACCTGGCCATTCCCTGTTAGGTGATATGGAGCTGTACGGCTTGTCACCACCCCTTTTTGTGAAAGATATGCCTTAAGGTCTTTGGAAATAAAAGATGCACCTTGGTCAGAGTGAGTATAACCTGGCATCCCACACAAGCTAAATCAGCTCTAGGCATTACTAATTATAGTCTTGGTACTCATGTTAGGACATGCAAAAGCAAATGGAAACTGTGAATACTCGTCAACAGCTGTAAGCATGTATGGATTACATGAAGCAGTAGGTAGAGGTCCCTTGAAGTCTATTCTGATTCTCTCCATTGGTTGTGAGGCCTTCATAGGAGTACCTTCTGGAGGCTGGCAGTACTGAAGCTTTAACTCTGCACAAACCCTACAAGAAGCACACGCCCTTTTGACATCTTGTGTAGAAAGAGGAAGGTTCTTGATTTTACAAAGCCAACAGTCGGGTAACTCCAGGTTGACAAAGGCCATTTTGAATGTCGGTAAGTGGTAGAATAGAAGAGTTGAGCTGCAGGAGGCTTAGGGGGAAAGAGCATCAGGAACACTACATTCTCCTTCCCTGGGTGATAGTGATTGTATAGCTGTAAGCTGCAAGTTCCACCCTCCACTCATGTATCTTGTTATTCTTTATCTTAGTATGCTTTCTATTGTCAAACAAGAATGCTACAGCCTGCTGACCAGTTATTATAGTAAAATGATGCCGGGCCAGGTAGTCACTCCATTGACGTGCAGCTTCTATGATAGCCTCTTTCTCAACAATGTGGTAGTGAAGTTCACTCCCTTGCAGTGTTCTGGACATAAAGGCAACAGGTCTACCACCCTGGTTTAGAACTGCAGAGACAGCGACATCAGATGCATCACACTCAACTTCAAATGGCAAATTTTCATCAATTGAATAAAGGGTGGCATCTTCAAGTTCCTTTTTGAGTTGGTTAAAGGCACTTAGAGCTTTTGCATCTAGAGGAAACTTTTTTGTAGCTGCAAAGGGCTAAATTTAATTTGAAAAATCTTGAATCCATTTGGCATAATAAGCAAACATACCTAGAGTTCTCCTTAGGGATCCCAGATCTATTGGAGGCGATAGTCCTGCAGTGGATGAAGTCTCTCAGGATCTGGGTGTATATGTCCATCCCAATACAGTAACCTAGGACTTTTATGGAGTGCACTGATTTGATAGTGTTGGATTAATTTAGAGTTAGCTGGCTTGTTCCACAACCTTTAGAAAATGATTTACATTGCAAATATGCTCTTCTTGTGTAGTTCCAGCAATTGTGATATTGTCAAAATAAAGAAAAGCACCCTGGAAGCCTTCTTCCTTTACTAATTTGTCCATTGCTCGCTGGAAAGCAGCTACTCCATTCATTACTCCGAAAGGAATACTGCAGAATTGATACAGACTACCATTTACCTCAAAAGCGGTGTACTTCCTGTCTGACTCTTTAATTGGTATCTGATGATAAGCACTTTTCAAGTCCAATGTAGAGAACACATGGTACTTAGCAAGATTATTCACCATGTCATTAGTCCTTGGTAATGGGTATGCATCCAGCTCAGGATACTGGTTAATCATCTGCGAATAGTCAACACACATCCTCTTTTTATGCTGATCACTTGGTTTTTTCACAACAGCAACTTTGGCTCGCCATGGAGATAAACTCGGTTATATTATGCCCTCATGGAGTAGCTATTTACTTCCTTTCCTATAAAGTCTTGATCATCATTACTGTAACGTCTGGATTTGGTAGAAATTGGTCTGCAATTAGGTGCTGCAGCTGTAAGAACACAATAGTTATTACTGCTTTTCAAAGTTAACCAAGATTTATGACCACAAAATTCAAATGTTACACTTAGATGCTGTCTCTGAAATTATGTCTGCACACACCAAAATGTGTCAGGATAAGATTGATTATTGTGTCCAAGCATGAGGTCGGCCATAACATATCCGGGAGAACTAGTATTCAAAGATTTTTGAGCCATACTAATCACTACTTGGATACACTTTTAGTTCTAATTCTTGAGCAACTTTCTCACTTATATGACTCTCAGTACTACATGAATCTATTTGGGACTCAACTTCCTGCCTTTAACTGTTACTACAGTAGCAGCCTGTGAAAGTCCATGAGGAACACTTGCCACTGTAGTCATAATATGAGAATTAAACAATGTTGCTAGGAACACTTTTGTTGATTTAGATTGGAAAACATGAGCTAAATGTCCCTTCCTAGAACATCTATGGCAGGTAGCTTCACATGCATGGCATGTACTTCTAGTGTGAATGGTCCTCTGGAAAAGTAGCATTTCTTTCGTGCATTGTAGGTAACAGCAACTGCCGACTTCTCCAAAGCATCAGGTGAACTTTGCATGGCATCCTGTTCAGAAGACTTGAGGTTTACCACTGCAGTAGAGTGAAGAACTTGTGATGTTTGTGGAATCTGAGGGGTAACAGTAACAGCAGTGTGTGCAGTCAGAGAAACGTAGGCTTCAGTATTCTTTTTGCAAGGTCCAAGGAATAAGCTTGATTGTAGGCACATTGTAAGTCTAGAATGTTGTTCTCTAGAAGGTGTTGGCGTATGTGAGCTGAAGAAAGACTGTTGATGAAGGCATCCCGATTTAATTCCTCACGATATTGATCAGCACTGACAGATTTTAGATTACAGTCTTTACTTAACTTCCTGAATTCTCTCAAGAATACATCAAATGATTCTTCACTTGGCTTCTGTCGCCTTGTTGCAAGTAAGTAAATGCCTAGCAAAAATCTCATTTGGTGCTTTCACATACAGTCTTTCTAGTATAGTTATAGCTGAATCAAAGTCTGTACACTCTTCAATGTACTCAAACACTGTATGAGACATGTAATTTACAAGTGTCCTGGATTTGTTATATGCATTCTCACCACACTTCTTGATGAATTCACAAAGGTCCTTTGCCAATGTCGCCACTCCTTCGCCACTGTTGGGGAACTTGGGTCGACATCCAGACAAGCAGGTTTCAGCACCCTCTCCATGGCTGTGATTAAGTTGAGTAAATTGTGGTGACAATAAAACACTTGGCTGCTGCTTCCCAAGTTTTACTCAACTTAAACCACTACTACAGTCTGAAACAAACACAAATACCTTCCTTAATAATCTAGTACAGTATATAATTTACAAGATTAATAGTAAACAGTAATATTGCTTACAATGATAGTAATCCTTACACTATAATATATATATATAATATATATATATATATATATATATATATATATATATATATATATATATATATATATATATATATATACAGGGGGTGGGAAGGACCCCCCCAGTATTCACAAGGTAAGCGTGGACACGAAACGGAAGGCAGACCCCTATCTCTCTCTCTCTCTCTCTCTCTCCAAGGAATCACCCTCTCTCTCTTTCTTTCTCTCTCTCCACCTCTTTCTCTCCATTCTAACAGGTAATGAAAATGAGAGAGTTGCATCATAACATAACGTTTATTTACAAGAATAAACTAAAATCAATTAACTAAGTAATCCAGATCCTTACATCGTACAATGTCTTGAGTTCACCAAAGAAAGTCCACACCCCACTGGGAACTCTGTCCCCCGGCATTTCCAGATCCGTCTGTTCAAAGATACAGAACACATCCGGTAAGTACACACACAAGTTTAAAGACAAAGTTAAATAAATGGTACATCTTACAAGATATCAAACAAGCCATCCCTTTGGCTAAAGTAAAGGATAACACTTACCCATTCCCACCGGAATATCACTCACTGATAAATAAAAACACTTTGGCCATCTGCCATTCATGGCTTCGCCTTCCTCCCCCGAATCTCCGTGCAAGTCTTCCCATAGACTTGGCTAGTGATACATTATGAATATAAGAGGCGCACACGCGCCAATAGACGAATGCACACTTCGACAACGCCTCATATACTGGCTACAACCAGTTTCCAAAGGCACTCTGAGAAGAGTTCATAAACTGTCGTACATTGACTTCCTGAATTAAGCACTTTTATCTCACGCCCATCCCCAGAAACTCATTGATCAGCTACTCTCAGGTCGTCACTCCTGCACTGTTCTCCACATTCCATAGGTCACAGAGAACGCACGAACAATATATTATTAATCAAAATCCCTAGGCCTTACAGATAGCTCGGCCACTATATGCTAGCCCCCCCAAACCCCCGCCTAGCAAATTGCTTATATAATACAAAACACTGGCCGGCTTAAAATAAAATATAAGAAAAACTGCACGTCTCTGGCATTATAAAATAAAGTCTTATCACGCTTTATCTCCCATAACACAAAACGCATTTTCTCTCATATTTTCTGCATTTAGGATTCTTGAATATCCCTCTTCGCTTGTCTGCAAGTAGCTGAACAGACAGTAGCAGGCTATAGCAGGCTGTAGCAACTGTAGGAAGACGGAATGCCTCCCTCATCGTAGAAGGACTCTCACGGCTTCTTGTAGAACCCCAAAAAAACAGGCTGTAGAATTCTCGCGATCACCCATCATGGAAATACTTGTAATCACCCTGGACAACATGGCAGCAACCTCTCGGCACGGCTGGTATGTCTTGCTGGTGTCGGGGAAACGACTTTTGACGTACGTTAGTATGTCAGTCAAGTCTTTGGTCAATCTAAGAAATTAACCCAAACATACTACCTCTATCAAACAATGATCTCAAAAAAGGTCCAGCAAATACTAAACTGGAACGGTTTTCCTCCCAATTAACTCCCTTTAATATGACTACTAAAATGACAAGTCATTATCGCAACTCTCTAAGAAAAAAAAAAACATCAAGTGTTCCAACTCAATTCTCCAAACTCGCACATCAGCACACACACAACTCAGAAATACAGCAACTCCACGGAATTCTGCACTCACATTTCGAACTCGAATGTGCTCACAAGAGAAAAAAAAAAAAAAAAAAAATCGCAATCCCAACCCAAGAAAAAAAAAGAATCACGTAACACCCAGACCCAAAAATGTTCTCGCAAGTTCTGACATTCAAACAACCCACAAAATCAGTAAAAATCTCCAACTTTTAACAGCAAAAACCCCTTTACTGCTCAATAATTAATTACAATGAGACTTAATGTCAAACTCCCATTACTTAAGTAACAACCCTAGAAAAATCACATCTCCCGGTAAAATCAAATCTCCCGTCCAAAAAAGAAATGCTACTTAAGCTCAATCCCCAAATCATATCTCTCATAGGAAAAGGAAGAAAAACAATTAAAAAAAAAAGGATAATCACAAGTAGATTTCCCCAATCATAAAATACATAATACATGTATAATATGCATAACTCCTGCGTTTTTCCCAAGAAATGCTCCATGTAAAGTTATGGAATTTGCCAGAAAGCAAACTCTCACACATGCGCTTTCGTGAAATGCTATAGCCAACATTTCCAGATATTGCAAAAATTCTGATCTATCACCATCAGAGGAAAAGAATCAGCACACGCTCAGCACACGGCTCATCCACATCGCCTGTCAGCAGAAAAATCGCCTGCGGACGCATACTCAAACAGTAGCATAAAATTGTCTAGGTCAGACATAATAAAGTTTGGAAACTCATGATTCTCAAGAAAAAAAAGGTCTAACTGACAACATTTCACAGAATTAACTCCAGGATATGACTAATTGTGTTCAAAAATTTGTCTCAAAGATTATTCTCTCAACATGACTTTTCCCAAATTATATTTCTCCAAGAATAACACACTTGTGAACATAAAAAATGCACACACATCTCCAAATGACTCGTAATGCAGTAATGCCACTTCTCTCTAAATAGTCACGAAATCAAAAAAGAGAACCACAGAAATCTCCTCTTGACTCGAAAAAAACTCCCATAACCACAAAAAAAAAGGGTCACCCGCCCAAGATTAATACCAACTCCATTATGAGACATCATATCAATAATAACACCACTCCGGTTATAAAAATATTTCCTCCATTTGGTTAATAACCAACCCCCTTATATTATTCTCTTATTTCTCCAATAGCCACATGTCAGTAAAAAAAAAGACACCACTCCAAGAATAGAGAATAATCACCTCCATTTCGGCAAATACAAAATATTTACCTCTATTTCCCCAATAACTCCATGTGGAACCAAAACAAGGCTCCAAAATATATCTCCAAAAAGAAATATCAAAAAATGAAATCCTACCTCCAAAAAAATGTGCACTCAAGGCAACTAACTCACATACTCACAAATATTGCCCCATAATCTCCAAATATGTCTCCATTTGCAACAAAGATGGCTGCAAAATAATTGAACTAAACACATAGCTCAAATATCACATTGGCAAATATCAAAAATGGCCAAAAATATATCTCCCATATATTCTCAAATCTCAAAAATAACTCCAAAATAATACTATACCTCCAATTATCTTCTCCCAAAATAATATATCTCAATTATATCTCAATTCTAACTCCAATTCTCAGAGAACTAACTCAATGTTATAGTCAAAAACTATAAAAACTCACTCCATTTAGCATAACTGCTAAAAAAAGGGCAAAAACTCGGCAAATAAAACTGTCTAGAAAATTCTAGAAAAAATCACTAATGTGCCACAAGTCATTATAACAGAATTCCAAACTCACAGTGTCTTAGCAAAGACTTCTCCATATGCACTACGACATAAGCCACTAGAAAACTTAACCAAGTTTCCTATCTCTCACAAAGTTTGTCACAAATACAAACAAGGGTATTGTGCAAGAAAACTCACAATTTCTGGACACAAATATCCAGAGAAAAAATGTAGTGCTCCATTACGTATGCATTCAACGTGCAAAAAAATTCTCCCATATATTTCTCTATAGCATCAAAATAGCTAAAACACGAACACGTTCCCGAACAATGACTCTAAGTCACGAACTGAGATAATATTCACACTAACTGGAGAGAAAAAATAAACTCAAATTCACCCTTGGTAAAAAAAAACTTGTGTCAGCGATGGCTAATTTCCAAAAAAGGAGAAAAGAAAAATCAACGCACTGTTCACTATCTCCCGTAACTCCCACTAGATGTCAACGCAATTATCTGCTGAACTCATAAAAAAAAGAAAAAAAAAACTAAAACAATGTGTTGTTAGTTCTTCCCATAATCACAAAAGATTTCGCCTCCCTTGATAGCATTACGGCACCCACGTATTAGTATAAAAAAAAAAATCAGTATCAGAAATATCATTATCACAAAATCACCAAAAAATTGCTATCATCAAAATCATCAGTATCAGTACAAAAAACATCACCAATGTTAATGCTTATCCATTCTCCAAAAATTCAGCACAAAATTCAGCAAAAGTTCAGCAAGATTCCACACAATTCACCAAGATTCAGTCAGATTCATCAAGATTCAGCAAAACTCATCCCCGTGAATCACTGAAAATATTCTCCAAAGTTACAAAAAACTCAACAAATAATTAACAAAGATTCTCCCATTAATCATCGTAATAATTATCCCCTGAATAATTATCTGTAATAATATAAAACTAATCTCCCATGAAATATCTCAAATCTCTGTAAAACAATTCTCCCGTAATGATAATTATACTTAGGCAAACCTCCCGTGATACATCTCAAGTATAATAATTATTAATAATCAATAATAATAACAACTCTCCATAGCAATAATTCCCTTGCAAAAATCTCAAGTAAGGGTGAAATTCAAAGAATAGCATACAACAGTATTGCTGAATCCTATGACATACAATTTCTCCAGCATGCAACACCATGACATCACCATTGCCACACAACACAGATACAACACCAATCATCGGCATTTCAAAGTAATTTCTCCAACACAATAAAAAAAATAATAATCTGTGTATCCCCCTATATTTGTGTCTTTCAAGGCACAAAGAAACATATAACACATCCCGTGCATGTTAACTACTTTTACCCCTCATTCACGGAAAAGAAAATCTCTTTTTATTTCCTTTTCTCTTCCTCCAAGAGAGAAAACAAAAAATCTATTTTCTAAAAAAAAAGACTCTACGGGCATTTCACTTCATCAACTTATCAATCAGCTGATATCTTAGCATTCAATGTCAAGGCCAAATCCATCTCCAACACAAAGAAAAAAAAGGAAAAAAGGGGGAGTTCACCCACACAGAAAAAAAAATTTGAAAAAAAAAAATTTCTCCCCCCCCCCCCCCCCCCCCCCCCGTGAGAACAACCCCTCAGTGAGCGGCAGAACAGCCCAAGGCATACAGCAGTATCCCCCATCTCCCCTTGAACAGTGTCTGAGGACCCCTTCCCAAGGTATACACTAGTACCCATCCCTGCACTATCTCTCGAGGGAGGCTAGTGGTACCCATGCAACTAACCCCCCGAGGCAGGCCATACTCCCCTTGGCAATGCGGAAGGCGCCTCTCTGCAGAAACGTGCTGAGCCCGTAAAATTGTGGCCGCTCTGTGTCTCTAAGAAGCCAGATATGATTATCCAAGCACAGTTCACATGCATAAAAAGAAAAAAATACACTCCTATGTTTTAAACAAAGATGAATGCATACATCTATTACAAAACACGTGCAAGTAAAGAAAACACGTCACCATGGGGGCCAAAGACAAGAAAAATTGTTGACCTCTTGAACCAATCCCATAACCCTGAAATATTTAAACAAAACCCTCTCCCTTCAAAACATAGTTTAACACTCACCACTCCATAATGGGAAAAAAGAACTCGAAATTCTTCGTAAAACGCGGCAGTGATATATGTATTAAACACAACACCCGCACGGGTATCTCGAACACTCGCTCATTGCACAAGCAAAAGTCACACTGGGTGCGCTCACTGCTTCTGGCTGACTCCCTGGGAAAATGCTGAGTCCCATAAAAATCCTTCCCTCCCTTTAGCACAGTTAACAGACAGATATTTTCTCATTTTTTTCATCTACTAAGTAACTGAAACAATAACAGTTTAACGATTTTCCACAATCCCACAAAGCTTTGTCGTTGAAAACTATCGCTAAGTCACGACCCCTTTTTATTTTCTAACTGGCCACCCATATCTCTACATTGGATTCCTAGGCATAGAAAAGCAAGAAAACTTTTATATCCCCTCTTTAACCGTCTGCCACCACTATAACATGGGGGAAGGACCCTCAGTATTCACAAGTAAGCGTGGACACGAAACGGAAGGCAGACCCCTATCTCTCTACTCTCTCTCTCAATCCAAGGAATCACCCTCTCTCTCTCTCTCTCTCTCTCTCTCTCTCTCCTCCACCTCTTTCTCTCCATTCTAGCAGGTAATGAAAATGAGAGAGTTGCATCATAACATAACGTTTATTTACAAGAATAACTAAATCAATTAACTAAGTAATCCAGTCTTACAGTACAATGTCTTAGTCACCAAAGAAAGTCCACAGCCCACTGGGAACTCTGTCCCCGGCATTTCCAGATCCGTCTGTTCAAAGATACAGAACACATCCCAGGTAAGTACACACACAAGTTTAAAGACAAAGTTAATAAAATGGAACATCTTACAAGATATCAAACAAGCCATCCCCTTGGCTAAAGTAAAGTAACATTACCCATTCCCAACCGGAATATCATCACTGATAAATAAAAACACTTTGGCATCTGCCATCATGGCTTCGCCTTCCTTCCTCCCCCGAATCTCCGTGCAAGTCCTTCCAATAGACTTGGCTAGTGATACATTATGAATAGAAGAGGCGCACACGCACATACGAATGCACACTTCGACAACGCCTCATAATTACTGGCTACAACCAGTTTCCCAAAGGCACTCTGAGAAGAGTTCATAAACTGTCGTACATTGACTTCCTGAATTAAGCACTTTATCTACGCCATCCCCCAGAAATCATTGATCAGCTACTCTCAGGTCGTCACTCCTGCACTGTTTCTCCACATTCCATAGGTCACAGAGAAGCACGAACAATATATTATTAATCAAATCCCTAGGCCTTAACATATATATGATATATATATATATATATATATATATATATATATATATATATATATATATACACATATATATAGATATCCTAGTACCCTTAATATTACTAATAATTACCTAACAGATGTGTAGGTATGTGTATGGGATCTGCCACATACATCCATGCAAGAACTGGAATGAAGGGTGACAATTAAACCCCTAGATTCTTTAAAATCCTTTATAATAAAGATATTCAGACATCAACATGATAGCAGTGGGAAGCAGGTCCATGCTTGTCACTACAATGACCACTAAACAGTGACTGATTATGCACAAGGCGGAAAAAAAGCAGTGTTGACACATCTAATACATTGTTGCCACGATGCATAATGAAAGATAGTGGTCTCACAGTACGTGCAATTGGAAATATAAATGGAAACATAAATATCATTCTTCTACAGAATAATAATAAAGCAAATGTAGATTAATATTCATAAACTTGTACATAATGTAAGTGATATACAGCATAACATTAGAAATCTATACACCTCCCTCCCCCTTTACGCTCGTAGCAGTGTCTCGAGCGGAACATTAATTCCTCTGAGCTAGTCGAGGTGAATGACGAGGGACATTGGAGGTTCGAGTGATGGCTCTCTTTCCTGGCCAGAGCAAGGGGACAGGGCAGGGACTTGGGGAGAGGTGTCATCACTCATATTAGCCACTGGGCGTAATTGTCTTCGGTTTCGAAACCAAACACAACCACTTGGAAGCGCACACTTCATACTTTCTTGACATTCCGTGGCCCATCACGATGCCAACCTTGTCCCATCGAAGTGTCGTTGCATCCTGTATCCTAACTCGTTGGCTGATGGTGAGCTTGGGTAGAGGGCAGGCATGAGAATTGTAGAGGCTCATGGCCTGGTCGGTTTGGGCAGCAGTACGACGATCGCAATCTTCAGTCTTAGTTTGCCACTCCTCTGTGAATGATCTGGGGTGAGGCCGGAACACAAGTGCGGAGAGGATGGCCATAGAGAATCTGCGCAGGGGAGCGTCCAGCAGGGTTTGGTGTATTCCGAAGCTCCAGCAGTCCTTTATCAAAGGCTTCACAATCTATGTTCCCAGATGGGGAGCTAGTCTTGATGATAAGGTGTTTAACCATCTTTCACTGCAGCTTCTGCATGTCCATTAGCCTGAGGGTAATGTGGAGAAGTGATGATGTGATGAACTCCCCAGCGGTCAGCAAATTACTTGAAGTCATGGCTGGAAAATGGGGGTCCTCCATCAGTTCGTAAGTGGAGTGGAAGAAAGCACAGAACATTCTTGTAACTCTGGCTGCAGTTGTGTCACGTCCACAGGAAACAAACAGGCCAGGCCTGAAAAGCTAAAGTCTATCAGCAATAACAAGGAAGGATTTTCCCATCCCTGCTACATGGAAGAAGTCAAACTGACACACTTTTGAAGGGCTGGGATGGATGGTCGTCTCACATGTAAGGTTCTTGTCGCTGACTAGGGAGAAGCTGTTGGTAGGCCTCACAGCTTTCTACTTTACTCTTGATATCTGCATTGATCCTGGCCAGAATACTGTCTGCCTTGCACGACGTTCCGAAATAGCTTCAATTCCTCGGTAGCTCATGGAGTCGATCAAGGGGTGTGTCTACGGAGGGCTGCAGGGATGACGATCCAGGGTCCATACAATACTAACTCTCCATCTGCATAAAGGTTGTCCTGCAGCTTCCAAATATGGGAGGGCGGAAGCATGGAGATCGTAGCAGTTGGTAGGAAAGCCGTTGGAGTAGTGTGAATGGGACGACTGTAATCTTGATCCTGAGATGCGGCCATGCGGATTTCTTGTAGGGACTTATCTTCTTCGATGATGGGTCCTGTTGCCTGGTCGTCAGTGGAAGTGGCAGTGCTTTGGCAACGAAACGGCCTGACATGTGCAGTAGAAGTAGTGCACTCTTCTTCATCTTCAGGTGTGGGGCGACTGGTTGGGGAGCGAGACAGGGCGTCTGATATGCAAAGTTGTTTCCCTGCATGTCATACTGCAGTGAAGATGTAGGAGGCCACTTCCATCCTGAGGCGTTGAAGGTGTGGATTCTCAATAGCATCCAAAGTGTAGTGATTGAGAATTGGTATCAAGGGACGATGGTCAGTCATTAAGGTGAAATGTTGAAGTCCAGACAAGTATAGGTGGCACTTAGCTATAGCCCAAGTGACTGCAAGTAGCTCCAGCTCTATGGCGGCGTAGCAAGTCTCTGTATCCGTAAGGAAACGAGAGCCACACTAGACGAGACGCATCTGTCCTCGGCCATTATCTTGAAGTAGGGCATAGCTGAGACTGCATAGGTGTGAGGCATCTGTTTGTAGAACCACAGGCAAGGCAGGATTGAAGGGTGCTAGGACAGGTGGTGAAGTCAGAGCTGTCTTGACTTTCTTAAATGCTCGCTCATGGTCGGGCGTCCAGACGAATGAGTGTTTAGGGTTCATAAGTGGGCGTAGGGGCTGTGCTGCTGCTGCGATGTCTGGAGTGAAATCAGCAAGTTGATTGACAAGACCCATAAATGACCTGATGTCTGTGACATTGGATGGTATAGGGAAGTCACGTATAGCTGATACCTTGTCGGGGTCTGCTGCAATACCATCGGATGATAAGACATAACCTCAAAAGTTAACTTTAGGGGCGGCTATAGTGAATTTCTCCTTGTTGAGGGTGATGCCATATTGACGGCACCTAGTCAGCATTTGGTGCACATGTTGTAGGTGGGAAGGGAGATCCTCGTCGGAAAGGAGGATGTCATCTACAACCTTCACACAGTTGGGAACACCTTGTAGTGCCATACCTCCACGGAGGCAGTATGCATCACCTGTTGCTGAAAATCCCATCGGGCCACGACAGTGCTGCAATCTTCCATACGGAGTTATAAATGTATTCAGGTGGCGGTCCTCTTCTGCCAACTCCATTTGCCAATATCCATGCAGGGCATCCGCTGTGGTGAAGTACTTCGCATTAGGAGAGATGTTGCGTACAGCATCATGGGGAGTTGGCGATGGGTGTGTAGGGTGGGCTACCTGAGAATTTAGATGGGTGTGATCCACAGTGATGTGCACACCTTTGTCCTTGGGTACCAAGACCATAGGATGACACCATTCAGAGGGTTCGTCGCCTGCTGGTCTGATGATTCCTTGTTGCACCAAGGAGTCAAGTTCTTCTTTCACTTGATCTCTGAGAGCGAACAGAATGGGCATGGGTGTATGTACAGCGAATGGTGTAGCACCAGGTTTCAGGTGAATCCTCATTGGAGGGCCTGCCATTTTCTTTAGTGGCTGGGTTTGTAGATCCTTCTTGGATATGAGGACGTCACTGAAGTGCCGAAGAAAATAGTCCTTAATAGCTGCGGGTGACGTCATGGCGGAGGCAGGAAACTGAGCGCATCTGTTGACATGTGTTACCTTGAGGATGGGCTTCGGGAATTCTGGTGACAGTATGGCGAGGGCTCAGCAATATTCACGGGAGAGAAGGGGAGTCTGGATATCCTCATGAACATGTATGGTTGCTGAGCAAGACTTGTTGCCAAGACGAAGTGTTGCCTGGAAGTATCCTACAGCCGGTATCATGGGGGGATCTATCAGCTGTCATGACGTCTGTCATGGGTGGAGGTTCAAGCCTTGTCCGAGGTATGCAGAGTGCATCCAAATGTATGGTGCCAACCACTGTGATGTCCACTCCTGTATCAGGGATTAGCGGGAGATGTGATGATATATCGCCAAATGACAGAGAGACAGTGACTGGTGTGGGGGACTCTCTATCCAAGTTATCACCCACGAAACTGCAGCTGGGATTTGACTTAGTAGGGGGAGGTGAAGCTGTATACCCAGTTTGACTTTTCTTGGTCGACCTGCACATCTTCTCAAAATGTCCCTGTTTCTGGCAGGTCTTGCACTGAGCTTCCTTAGCAGGGCATTTCTGAATGCGGGGCCAATGACCCGTGCGTCCGCAGTTATTGCACGATACACCCATGGCTGGGCATTGTCCAGACTCGTGTTTGCGAGAGCAATATTGACAAGGGTCACTGTTAGGAGACTGGTGAGAACGCTGGTCAGGAGATCAATGAGAAGTCCTCTTCTGTAGATGCTGGTTTCTTCTTGTATGTAGATACTGTACTGACCTGGCTTGGAGAAGATGCAATGGCTGATGCAGTCGCACGTGTAGATTTGTAGGAGCAGCAGCATGTCACAAACTCTGCGAGGTTAGATGAGGGTTGGAGGGGGATAAGGCGTTGTATTAACCATCTGCAATTGCCGTTCAGTGCAGGAGGTGGGGTTGCCAGTGCATAAGTCCACTTCATCAGCAAGATCCTTGATGCGTGAGTAGTAGTCTGCAAATGATTCTTCGACAGCCTGTTTGCAGG
The DNA here is from genome assembly GCF_015104395.2 of Macrobrachium nipponense. Lineage (NCBI taxonomy): Eukaryota > Metazoa > Arthropoda > Malacostraca > Decapoda > Palaemonidae > Macrobrachium > Macrobrachium nipponense. Next base: position 40,311,729 of record NC_087207.1, on the reverse strand, counting down.
ACAACAATTCCCTGCGTCGTAAGGCTTCATTTCTGAGGCTGCGAAAATGCTTCTGCAGTGTATCCAACACCTCTGTAAGGGAAAGTGATGTGTTGGGAGGGATGCCCAGTGTATGCGTAAGCAGGCGCTGGATGTCCAGGGAGATACAAGTTCTCAGGTGAATCAGCTGGGAAGTTTGCTGTAATCTATCAAGTCCAACTAATGCTGCATAGTCCTCAAAACGGAGTCTCCATTGGTGAAATGCTTGATATGTTGCATCTTGTTGCAGGAGAGGTGGGGGATGAACCGTAGGCTTGCTAGAAATTGTAGGTCTACGCTCTGAGAAGCCAGGGGTTGGGGGAACAGGTGTACTAGGAGGTGCAATCATGGGGTTAGGTTGCTGGGGTTGCAATGCCGCAATCTGTCCTGATAGCAAGGAGAAAAGAGACATGAACCGCTGGTTGTCTTCCTGTCTTGCTTGCTCCATCTGTAGTCTGAAATTCTGCTCCTCTTGTTTTCGTCGGTCTTGCTCTTGCATGCTGGAAGCCTGCAGAAAGTGTATAAGGTGAAGTATGTCATTATTCTGGTCTCCTGTCCTATTGGGAGTCAGGGGAGGAGGGAGAGTGGTGCTGGTATCTTCATCAGCAGTGGGGAGGTGCACAGGTACCTCTTCTCTATCAGACCCTCCGTTTGATCCTCAGCCTGATCGCTGTCTGATCCTCTGTCTGGGAGGCCGCGAGCGAGTGCCTCGGGCCTCAGTCACCATCGATGCATGATAGAGGGAGGATGTGTGGTGGGTCTCCCGAGAAAACAGGCGCTAGAGTTCAAATGTGCTGAAGAAAGGTAGGAAAGGACACTTTAATATAATGCAACACAACACTATAACACACTTTCACTCTAACCCTGCACTGCACAGACACTGTATCAATCTTGGAGACACTGTATCACTCTTGGAGACACTGTAGTAAACTGTCGTTGATATCATGAGTCACTGTAAGGAATCCAATGTGCGAGACGAGAAGTAAACGGCAATGGCAGTTGTCTTCTTGGAGTCCTTAACGTAAGGTTGCTCACTGCGCCATGTGTGGGATCTGCCACATACATCCATGCAAGAACTGGAATGAAGGGTGACAAATTAAACCCGTAGATTCTTTAAAATCCTGTATAATGAAGATATACGGACATCAACGTGATAGCAGCGGGAAGCAGGTCCATGCTTGTCACTACAATGACCACTGAACAGTGACTGATTATGCACACGGCGGGAAAAAAAGCAGTATTGACACATCTAATTACACTGTTGCTACGATGCATAATGAAATAGTGGTCTCACAGTATGTGCAATGGGAAATATAAATGGAAACATAAATATAATTTTTCTACAAAATAATAATAAAGCAAATGTACATTAATGTTCATAAACTGTACGTAATGTAAGTAATATACAGCATAACATTAGATATCTATATAGTATGGTGTATGGACCACCATTGTCTCTCAGAGTCCCAGATGTAAACAAAGTGAGATAATGCTTCTTCTTGATGGGAGAACACTCATATCAAACTTGGGTAACAAAACAGAGAAGGAAAAGGCAGGAGCAAAACATAGTATCCTTAGGTAATAATATACCACAGCCATAAAGAGGAGATATACCTTAATTCATGAATTATCTAGTACAAAAATAAATGCTATCTCTTTTGAGTAATTGAGGGAAAGTAATCGATAAAAGGAACTGATGTAATGTATTCCATTCTTAGGATGATAAACCAATTTTGCCATTTTATAAACCAGATTGAAGCATTATGTCCTCTTGTTATAATTTAGCTGGACATATGCCATTACTGGCTCATGCTCCGTCGACAGGCCGTATATCCATGTCCTGCAAAGAGTTTTACAAATCCACTAAAAGATTTCAAGATGAATAATTTCTTCAAGACTCGTAAAGTGATGAGAAAGATTAGAGAAAACAGAAAACACTTGGCAGTTAAACACATTCGTAACTTTATAATTCAATATTGAAACCAATCTCCATTCTGTTTGTAGGGGGACTTGAGGAACAGCATAATGTAACTTTTGACAACTATGTCCAAATAATGTGGAAATTCCTACAAAATATGCCTGGACTCCTACTGACAAACCAGTCTTGGGAGTTGTGTTGACTTTTTATTTCTCGCCAAAAGGACTGTTTTTGTTACCCCTTCATCCAATCAGAAGCTCTCTTTCAGCAATTATCCTTACACCTCAAATATCGGATTGAAGTGGAGGATTAATTTTTATACAAGTTCGAAGATGATTCTATTGAGACCGCTTCTTTGGACACTTATGCAGTTACTGTGTTATGAAGAGCACATGGTTTACATGCCTGATATTTTAAGGAATATGAGTGTGGCTAGGGCGGCCCTTGTAAGCGATGCACATCAGAATCCCTCTACTGGTATGATAAATGGGTGAGGAGTACCGCAGGGTTCACTGCAAACAAAGAAGTTAGTGAAAGAGTGGAAGATAAGAGCAGGTACGTGGAATGTAGGTACTCTAACAGGAAAACTGAGGGAGATAGATGTGATGGAGAGGAGGAGGATAGATTTCTTGTGTGTGCAGGAGACTAGGTGGAAAGCGAGTGGAACTAGAGATAGGAAATGGGCATAAGCTATATTGCAGTGGGTCCTGATAGGGAAGAAATGGAGTTGGAATTATAGTTAGTAACAACTGGAAGGAAAAAGTGGTAGAAGTAAAGAAAGTAAATGATAGGCTTTGAAAGATTCCAATAATAATAAGGGACAAGGTAGCAAATATAATATCAGCATACGCTCCTCAGGTGGGGTGCCAAGAGCAAGAGAAAGAATTATTTAGACAAGAGTTTGAACAATGAAAGAGGAGGAGAAACTAATAATAGGAGCTGATATGAATGGCAGGGTGAAAAAAGAGAAGAGATGGTATATGAACAGGTATATGAAGGCCATGGGTATGGAATTAGAAATGAAGGTAGGGATTATTTATTGGAGATGGCTCAGAGTTTTGAATTGGCCTGTATGAACACATGGTTTCAAAAGTTACATAAGTAACTTGATAAGTTATGAAAGTGGAGTGCATAGCCAAATAGATTACATCCTGGTTAGAGGAGCCGACAAAAGCAATGTGACAAACTGCAAAGTGATCTTGGGAGAAGCTTGTGTTAAACAGTATAGGTTGGTTGCGATGGATTTTAAAATGAGAGGTAAAAAACCCAAGAAAAGAAAGAGAAGATCTAGAATTAAGATTTGTGACCTTAAAGGAGAAAAGGGGAACACAGAATTTGGACGGTAACAGAGTGGGAAAAATCTGGGCAGATATGAGAGAAATATGTGTGGGGGAAGCAGAGGAACTGGTAGGAAGAACCATTTAAGAACTGGAAAGTAAGGCATGCACAGGGTGCGGAGGTAAGGTACAGAGAAGAGGAAAGAGAGGTGAGAAGGAGGGTAGGTATGGCTATTGGAAGGGCAGCAGAGCAGTTGAATGAATAGGAACAAGAGAAGGGGAAAACGATATCTGTAAGATTTCAAACTTGAGGAAAAGGCTGAAACAGGATGTGGGTAAATTGATGTCATCAAGGATAGTGATGGAAATATATTGTACATGGATGAAGACATTAAGAAGAGATGGCGAGAGTATTTTGAACAACTGTTAAATACTGAAAATGGGGTAAGCACAGAGGGTGGAGGGCGATACAGGATACAGAAGTGAAGAGAGCATTAGGGAAAAAAGAATGGTAAATTACTAGGTCCATAGGAGTTCCAAATTGAAATGATCAAACTACTAGTTACAGAGAGGGAGATTTATTAAAAGTGATATGTGAAGAGGAAGGGCATACATAGTGAAGATTACAGAGGTGATAAGAGAGTCCCGCTTGAGATGGTATGGCCATGTGTTGAGGATGGATGACGAAGAGAAAGTGAAGAAGGCTTGGGAGGAACCTGTTAGAGGAAGAAGATTGAGGAGACAGAGAATTAGATGGTGAGATAAAGTGAAGGAAGATATGGAGAGAAGAGGTTTGGCGGAGGATGATGCCTGTGATAGAAGGCAGTGGAGATAGGCGCATCAGGCAACCGACCCCTTAATGTAGGGATAACGGTGGGAAAGAGGAAGAAGAAGAGCACATGGTTTAGGGGGGGATACAGGAATTACGTAGAAGAAAATCAGTGATGATTAAGGAATGGCCATGAATGGAAGAAACTAGACTTAGTGGGTATTTTTGCTGATACTTTGCTAGTTCATGTTCTTAACTTGATGTGAAAGTACATCAAAATGTTCACAGACAAAAAAAAAAACATAAGAGGATCTGCTAACTGTGTTACCAGTTATCTAAGCAGAGTTTTAATGAAGGCAGCTCTTGAAATGAAGTAGAAGATTAAGGGAAATGCATTTTTACTAAATTTTTTCGTTTATTATATGTTTGTATATGGAACGAAAACATTAGATTTAATGTTCATTTCCAAGCTTTCTCAGTCTTTAATGATTTATTCAAATGCAGATGTGTTATTTTGTTTGGCAATTCATTGTACACAAACCGGATATATTTCTTATTAACCCTTAAACGCCTATTGGACGTATTTTACATCGAGATAAATTGTCTGTCGGGTGCCGATTGAACGTATTTTACGTCAACATAGAAAAGTTTTTTTTCGCGGAAAAATACTTATAGGCCTACCAGCCAAAAACTTTTGAATCACGCGCCTTGGGGGATGCTGGGAGTTCACGGATCAAGGTGTTGTTTTGTTTACAATCGTTACGCAGGCGCACAAGCGCGAATTTCTTTCTTATCGCACTAAAAAGTATCAGTGACACATCTCAGAAATTATTTCGTCACTTTGACATAATTTTTGCACCATTTTAAATTAGCCGTTACATGGAGTATTATATATGAAAATGTGCGCAATTTAATTTAAAATACAACAACAAAATAATCATGATTGTAGCTTTTATCAGTTTTGAAATATTTTTATATAAATAACGATAAGTGCCAAAATTTCAACCTTTGGGGTCAACTTTGACTCTACGGAAATGGTCGAAAAACGCAATTGTAAGCTAAAACTCTTATATTCTAGTAATATTCAATCATTTACCTTCATTTTGCAACAAATTGGAAGTCTCTAGCACAATATTTCTATTTATGGTGAATTTATGAAAAAAAAACTTTTCCTTACGTCCGCACGGTAACTCTTCCGAAAAAATCATACGTGCGATTGTCGTAATGTTTGCACCATTTAAATTAGCCACTACATAAAGTTTTATATATGGAAATGTGCGCAATTTCATGCAAAATGCAACTAAAAACAACCCATGGTTGTAGCTTTGATCAGTTTTGAAATATTTTCATATAAATAACGATAAGTGCCAACATTTCAACCTTCGGTCAACTTTGATCCTACCGAAATGGTCGAAAAACGCAATTGTAAGCTAAAACTCTTATATTCTAGTAATATTCAATCATTTACCTTCATTCTGCAACAAATTGGAAGTCTCTAGCACAATATTTCGATTTATGGTGAATTTATGAAAAAAAAAAACATTTTCCTTACGTCCGCGCGGTAACTCTTCTGAAAAAAAATCAGAAATTTTTTTATACGATTGTCGTAATGTTTGCACCATTTTAAATTAGCCGTTACATAAAGTTTTATATATGGAAATGTGCGAAATTTAATGTAGAATACAACAGTAAATAATTGAAGGTTGTAGCTTTTCTAATTTTCGAAATATTTGCATATAAATCACGATAAATAGAAAAAAAACCACGTTCGGTCAACTGTGACTCTACCGAAATGGTAGAAAAACGCAATTGTAAGCTAAAACTCTTACAGTCTAGTAATATTCAGTCATTTATCTTAATTTTTAAACAGATTCAAAGTCTCTAGCATAATATTTAGATTTATGGTGAATTTAAAAAAAAAACTTTCCTTCCCTCCGCTCGCGGATTCTCCGCCGCAATGCGTACGTCACATTCTCGGAATATTTGCTCCGTTTCATATTAGGCGTTTCATAGAGTTTTATATATGAAAATATGCGCAATTTCATGTAGTATACAAAAAAAATAATTGAAGGTTGTAGATTTTCTAATTTTCGAAATATTTGCATATAAGAAAAATACATAAAAAAAATTCGACTTTCGGTCAACTTTAACTCGTCCGAAATGGTCGAAAACTGCTATTGTAAGCTAAAACTCTTGCAGTATAGTAATATTCAATCATTTATCTTCATTTTGAAACAAATTGGAAGTCTCTAGAACAATATTTAGATTTATGGTGAATTGTTGAAAAAAGTTTTTACGTCCGCGCATTACGAATTCATGCATCATTTTGTGATAATATTTTCTCTGTGTTGCTTTGATTGTTTTACAATGTGTTATATACCAAAATGATCGCAATTTAGTGTAAAATACAACGAAAAAAAATTAACTTTTTAGCTTTAACCGTTTTGCTCACAGCGCGATTTGAATACAATTATATATGAAATTTTGTTTTCGCGCTATCATATATGGCATTATTTATATATGATAATGATATTTTTTTCATTTCTGATGGTTGCATACTAAACTTCAGGCAATGACAAAAAAAGGAGCAGAGCCAAAAATGAACTCTTAATCTTGAAAACTAAGCGCGCTGTGATTTTTTGAAAAAAATATTTTTTCCTCTTTGGTGCTCACTCTGAGACCTCTTCGGCACACGGGAGACGATTTTTATTATACCCCTTCGGCGTTTAAGGGTTAAGAGGCGTGGTTCACGTTACATGGTAAAATGCTTTTTATTTTATTTTCAGTTATTGTTTGCTTTTAGTCATTTTTGCTACTTAAATAAATACTGTGAAAACTCGTAGCAATGCATGCTGATTACATAAAATATTAATAAAATGATTGAACAGTGTTACAATTACCTTCAACAATGAAGCTGGGTAAAGCTGGGCATTCGCTTGTGTCTGTTTGTTTGTTTGTATGCCTCTCTGGCTACAAGTATTTGAAAAAGTGGTTGATGGATTTCAATAAAACATTTTTCGGTGGGTAAGTTATGAACCAAGGAGTAATTGATTGGATTTCGAGAGGTATAAAAATCCGTCTGTGGAGCCAGGATTTGTCTTAATTCCAGTTGTTCCAGTTCTAAGACATTTAAGACATATTTGTCTGAACTGCAGACTTTTAATATTTTTAATAATTACCTCCAGGTAACAGATTATGTATTTTTTCACCATGAACGATTCCTCTTCCCTCTCTGCTACATTGCGGTGCAAATAATGTAAACAAAATATTATATGTGATGTTGTAGCTACATTTTCTCATGTGCGATGAATCTGGAAATGGGCAAAACGAATGATGGAGACCTGAAATTTTCCAATTATATGGAATTTTTTGGAAGTTAGTTAAGGCCTAACCACACTAAGAAACATTGTTTGCAAACAGTTTCCAAACGGTTCGCAAACAGTTTGCAAACAAAGTTTGCAAACACGTTTTACCGCATATTTGTTTCTCATCCAGAACAGAAAACATTTAGTGTTTCTATATATATATATATATATATATCTATATATAATATATATATATATATACAAGTATTAATGTATCATATACACATGTACAATGGATATATTTATATATATATATATATATATATATATATATATATATATATATATATATATATATATATATATACGTATACATGTGTGTGTGTGTATGTATGGTGTATAAGTGTATATATGTATCTATTTTCAATTCCGCCAGAAGCAAGTCAGCATGACAAGCTCCATTTTCTAAAGACTTCCTCGCGATCTCTTTTTCTTTCTCTTATCCCTCCTCGAGTGATTAAAATAGCCAAGTAAAATACAGAGGCTACTGCACCGACAAGCATCCTGCCGACAATTGAGGTCTGGACAGGAAACGTTGTTTGCAAACAGTTTGCAATCATTGTTCGCCAACTTTGCAAACAATGTTTCCTAGTGTGGACACGCCTTTAGGGGCCTTATGTACGATTTACTTGTAAGTTTTACAGATTAAGTGCTACAATAAACAAGTATTTTGTATTTGTTAATATAGAATAAAAGAAACTACTTACTGATAGCGATATCCTAGAATTCTCTATAGTTGAGAGGCTTTCTGGCAAGTAAAAGTGAAATTTTCTGTATTGGGTTTACTCCTTTATTCAATTCTTCGGCGTTTGAGAATGAATGTTAAAGTAACTTTTGCCTAGTTATTGTAAGCTACCTCACTTAGTAGTATCACACACATTTTTACATATACGTACATACGCAAACATATATAAATCTTTATATTTATATACACAAACACATTATATATATATATATATATATATATATATATATATATATATATATATATATATATATATGGTAAAGAAGATCAAGGGCAGGAACACAAAGAGATTCACATTATGCTTTAATCCTACGTTTCGTGACAACATCGCCACATTTTCAAGGATTTTTCTACAAAATGAAGTATATGTTAACATAAAATAAGAGCTGATCACAAGATCCAATAGTTGAAAAGTAAAATCAGTTTAATGGTAAAATTACAACTCTCATACTTAAATTACATGCACACTTGATTAAAACAGACCAGAAGTACCAAACAACTTACAAATGACGAGAAGAACATTTAAAAATCTGGGAAAATATGTGGGATCTACCCGGCGTCTTCTCAGGGTCAGGGCCGATTCCCATCGGGGCGTTAGTTACAGAACTGGGTGTAAATTATCTAACCCTGAAACATCTTATATAAGGAAGCACACTATTAAATGTAAAGCTACAGTCAAATACGAAGATTTTAAAATTTTTGGCCAAACAAGGGAACCCAACGAACTGTTAATTTTGGAAACTCTGAACATCAAACTACGAGTTCCAACTTTAAACAACCATTCCTCTGCTGTCCCATTGTTTTTAGCCTAATTATTCTGTCATTCCTTGTGCCTCTTGACGTTGTTTACTTTTAGTGTGTTTTTATCTTTGATGCTGAAAGGTTGGTTAAGTGTTGATCTGTTTTTGGCTGTGATTTTGTGAATATATGACTTTTACTTTTTATGATATTTGTTATTACTTTTATGTTTGTGTAATTTAGCTGAAATTTTTAAATGCTCTCGTCATTTGTAAGTTGTTTGGTATTTCTGGTCTGTTTTAATCAAGTGTGCATGTAATTTAAGTATGAGAGTTGTAATTTTACCATTAAACTGATTTTACTTTTCAACTATTGGATCTTGTGATCAGCTCTTATTTTATGTTAACATATTATACTTTATTTTGTAGAAAAATCCCTGAAGATGTGGCGATGTTGTCACGAAACGTAGGATTAAAGCATAATGTGAATCTCTTCGTGTTCCTGCCCTTGATCTTCTTTATCATGTGAATAAACGCCCTGTACGTCTGACCATGTGGTTGTAATATATATGTATATGTATATTAATATATATATTATAATAATATAATATATATATATATCTATATATATATATATATATATATATTATATATATATATATATTTTATATATATATAATATATCTATATAAACATATTAGCTTAATTAAGTGTGACGCCAATAAATCTATCAACATCTGACGTTTGGGGTTTATTGTACTTACATCCCTAGTCCGGTATTTTTTAAAGATTTTTATTGTTGTTGAGAGTTGAGTGAATTACTAACGTTGCTGTGTTGGTAGAATATTGATATAACAAAGTTATTTGCGTAATATCGCTATGCTCAGTTCAGTACGTATAGGGCCATATCGAAATCTCGGTGTCAGACTAGCCAAAGAAGTAAATGAAAATATTTAAATAAATAGAAAATATGTTAATAACACATGTATGAGCTGCATGCTGGTAGTCTGTTAATCTTGCGACTGCAGACGGAAATACGTACCTTTGTTCGCAGAACCCGTTACGAACGAATTTACGATCGCATTTGGGAGATAAAAGGATTTTTGGCGTAATAAATGTTCTCTTAATTCTTTCTTTTGCAGACGACGGAGCGTCCTCAATTTCGCCAGCGGGGTTCTGGTGACCCATTCTGGTTTGCGGCCAAAGTAATCGGCTTATTCACTTAATCACTTCCAGAAAGACTGGAGCTTTCCTCGACTGGAAATTTGATTAATTTCAACAGAAGAGACCCTCTCTATAGGAGAGAGAGAGAGAGAGAGAGAGAGAGAGAGAGAGAGAGAGAGAGAGAGAGAGAGAGAGAGATTTTAAAGTCAGCTATTACAATTGGAATGATCCTAATTATTCTCAATTAAGTTGATTAGTCTCTTTTGCTGTCGTTCGTTTGGTTTCGTGCTATGAACAAATTTAGTTAATTTTGTTGCAAGTTTTGTTTAATATCTGATGATAATGACTTATTCCTAAATTAAAATTTTTCTTTACGGTGTTTTGCTTATTTTTTAATATAACTGCAAAATCTTCTTACGTGTGTGGCCTTTGTTCCTAACTGTTTTTCAAATTAAAATCAGTTGTTCTTTTTTTACTTGGTTTTGTTGTGGTATAATATGATAACCAATCAATTAAACTGTCAATCTGGTTAAGTCTTTTCTTATAAGAATACCTAATGCTCAGTAAAATTCCGATATCGCTTGAAACAGTTTAGTCTTGAAACAGTTTAGTCTTGAAACAGTTTAGTCTGCCACGAGAAATTTGAGTGAAGTCAGCGAGGACGACCGAGCTTTGTGCATCACGTTTCGCTCGTGAGGGAGCGTGTGTCAAACAACCATGGCGAAGGGTTCGAATGGACGAAGTGGTCAAGTGGCAGAGTGTGGTGAATATAAGAATAACTTGAAATCTTTAACCTGCGACTCTGCTTACCTTTCGTGTCCAGCTATGAACGAGTCCTTTTCAGTATTGGAATGTCGCTTTTGACATAGTTCTAAATTTCTATTGATTATAAGAACTGGGGATGAAATATAAATGAATCAGTCTACACTGTAGTACCATCCTTAAGGTAATATTAGAAATTTTCTAACATAGATTTTTACTTCCAAAAGCTGAATAACTAGCTAAATAGAAATATTTGGCACTCACGAGTATCAATTATGTGCGGCAAATTACGAGAGACAGGCCACACAGATGAGATTCACTATTTGAAAACTCAATTTTTTTTTTCGTGTCAATACGATTGCACGAAGAACACTTTCATTGCTTTACAGTAACACGTTCTAGGACAGAATAAAGCCAAAGCATTTCCCTATTGAGTAAAACGCTGAGAAGGCAGCTAAAGAAGAAAGGAAACAGACCATTAAAAAAAAAGAAAAGAGAGAAGGGTTGCTCGGGACCAAACTGCTCTTTTCACTGAGACGTCCACCAGGGCTTTAACCATAAAGAAAGTAGAGTAAGGAAGGGACTTTACGGGCTGCTCTGTGAGCAAGAGCCCGTGCTGACACAAGGTCAGCTTAATCAAAAACAACTACAAGGAAGGGGTCCAGACGGAAAGCCCCGACTCTTACAACGTTCAGTACCGATCCAAATATTTGGATCAGAATACTTTCATAATGCACACATATTTCGGAGAGAAAGAGAGACTTTGGCCCCGGGCTGGATGATGGCCAGTCTGAACGTGGAGTTTATTTCCAGTAGACTATCGTTGTGGCACCAGACCATTCGCTCCCATCTTAACAATCAAACAGGTGCTTCACTTCTATCATAAAAGATGTTTGAACACTCTCAACAAACTAAATATTTTGTCATCTAGAGCCTTTTATTGGTCACCAAGATGTTTCTATATGAGTAGCAATAATAGGAATGAAAACATCTTCAGCAATTACGCAAACGGAGACAATTGTTCAATAAATTCAAGACAGACTTTGGTGTCGCTGGTTTGCTTAAAATTCCAGGAAAATGATCATAGAAGAATTGGATTCGGTACAGAATAATGAACCTAAATAAATACAGATTTATGAATCCCAAGGCATAAATGCCTAGACCAATTATAAAAGTTACGAACTATAAACAAATACTAATCAATCCAAGTCTAAACAAGTTTTGACGAAGTCTTTAATCATTTTATTTGGTACCTATTGAATTCCATTCGATCATTTTTCATCGCTATAATTTCAGTGACACTGCGTGGCTGACTGGCCTTTTCGGCTCTAGTTCCAAGAATACATCCACCCAAAAATAAAAAGCGAATGGAACCGACAAACAGAAACAACGAGTAAACTAGAAGCAAAGAATAAAAGAAGCTTAAACAGCAACATCTATTCAGTCAGCCAGAGCTTATTCTTGTACACTCGACTGTAATCCCGATCCAGAAAAATTACTTTTCCCCAAAAATAAAACCACGTTCTTGAACTTGGGATGTAATCCTTATTGCATGCTATAAATATCTGCGAATTCTTCATATGAAAATATCATAGCGTAGATTGGAACACTGGCGCCACTGGAATGAATTAAGATCGCATTGTCTTAAGGATCAATAGTATATTAGACACACAAACACACACACGCATACACGAGCGCACACACACACACACACACACACACACACACACACACACACACATATATATATATATATATATATATATATATATATATATATATATATATATATATTTCTTGTGGTACAAATTCATTTCTCGATGTGGTTCGGATCCCACAATAAGCTGTAGGTCCCGCTGCTAAGTAACCAATCGGTTCCTAGCACCTGAAAATATCTAATCCTTCGGGCCAGCCCTAGGAGAATTGTTAATCAGCTCAGTGGTATGGTAAAACTAAGATATACTCAACTTATACATATATGTCATACATTGTATATATATATACTATATGATGATATATATATATATATATATATATATATATATATATATATATAATATAGATCTTTTTGGCTCAGCGAGAAACCTGAGTTCAATCCCACAGAGGAGACGTGACATGAACCTTTTTCGTGAAGCATCAGTTATAGCTTATTTGATCTAAACAGTGAAGTATGATCACGGTTGGTTATTGTCGTCAGTAGTGACGACGCCCAGGTCGGAGGAGGACACAGGCTAGTAACCTCACCTTGAGGATACTACTGAAAACCGGAAGCTTTAAGCTGTTTCCCCTGACAGTGGATGGCTCTATAGGAAAAAACAACGTAAAGGACAATGCCTTATTCAGGATTTAAATATTGGCTCGTGAATGCACTCCAATTGCTGGAAGATAAGTTGGTTTCTCCGGAAGTGACGGATATATCATTCTCCTTCCCATTATAATTAACTTCGAGAAAACATACAAATGTCTTTCGTTGACCTGGTTTCCCTAAGAGGCTGCTTTTATTGGTGATATAAATGACTTTTCTTTCGGTTCCATCCCGTTCAACTTACAGTCATTTGCTTTAACATCGCTAGTTTCTCTCTCTCTCTCTCTCTCTCTCTCTCTCTCTCTCTCTCTCTCTCTCTCGTTTTAAAGACAACGTCGGAAATGAGCTAATTGCTTTTAACCTTACAGTGCCTTTGTGACTGCGTGGGCCGGATAGACTTTCGCTCAAGGCAATGTGTTTTTCGGAAATGAAACCTCCACGTTCCAACAAACTTCTCTCCGCGCAAGAAGGTGAAGGAGACAGTTTTGAGATTCGTCTACCTTTACGATTTTCTGTTAGCATATGAATCTAAATGACATAGATATGTTTTAAAAAATCAGTTAAGTTTAACGAATTTCTTTTCGCTTAAGAAATGCATTTACAGGAGACCGTTTTTTTTTTTTTAAATTATCTATTTTGAGAAGCTTCTTTTCTCACAGGAACTGTAATGACACAAAAGTATGTTACGAAAAATATACAAATTAATTCTCTATATTCTATCATATTTCTTTTTGCTGTAGAACTAGACATATGTCATAAAGTTGTTTTTCAGGTAACATTTTTTTTTCAAAAGAAATAAAAAGATGAAGAAGTATATTTTTAAGTCGAAATAGCTCTACATTTTAGCAAAATAATTTTTCGCATAAGAACTGACATAACATTAATTTGTTTTTCAAAACGGAAATGTAAATCACGGATTACTACCACGCCCCTCTGGTTCCGTACCTATCAGTTTATGCAAAATGGGCGCCTTGTTGAGTACTACCAGCCCCTGGGGGATGAATGTAAAAACATAAACAAAACATAGTAGATATCATAAACATAGAAAAGACATATATACAAACAAAAACATACAGAAAAGGAAGGAAATATCCCGGTCGGTGACTGGCAGGAATCAGACCGCCGTCGTTTTGTTCAGTTTTACCCAAGGAAATATCTACATTTTAAATTTTCTCCGTAGAAACTAGTATGGCACAACATACATTTTTAAGAAAATAAATCTCGACCTTTTAAAAAGAAATATATCTTTTTGCATCTGAACTGGAAAGGCTCATAAATTGGGAAAGAGACCAAAGTTTTCAAACATGATTGAAGTTATATTATCATGACACAAATTGAAACTTTAGGAGTAAAATGCCTTATATATATATATATATATATATATATATATATATATATATATATATATATATATATATATATATATATATATATATATATATATATATATATATATATATATATATATATATATATATATATATATATATATATATATATATATATATTTATATATATATATATATATATATATATATATATATATATATATATATATATATATATATATATATATATATATGTGTATGTATGTTATGTATGTAGTATATTATACTATATACACACGATTTAGAATTGTGATAAGACATACCTCTTCGTCAGGATGATATGATAACTCACGCATTTTACAAAACTTGCTGGTTTATTTTAATTTTTTTCATTGCCTGATAACACAAGATCGAGTAGAACACCCACTGATAATATACAATGTTCCACAATTGGTAAGAACAGGGCAGGTCAGCCAGCTTTATTTGTAATTCTTTATTTTGAAATTGTGTCTTCTTCCTGTCACCCTGGAATGTGTTACCTTCGAGAAACTGTATTCTGGGAAATGTTTCCAGAAATATAAATCAGATGAATCAAACCCCATCAAAGACATTGGGAAAATTATTCTAGAGCACATGGAACACAGATTAATAGTAAACATACCCCAGCAACCTCAAATATGAGCAAACTTGGAGACATTTAGGAAGAGATTGCATGAATGACAAAAAAAGATGCCAAAAACTCTTAAGCTAGAAAACTAGTAACTGACGCGAACAAAGGCTTAAGCTTTCGTGGTGAAGTAAATTCACAATTGTTGTTTCTTACATCAAAACGTTTTTCGTATAAGGGAAGTACAACGAAGTCTGGATAGCTCATGTCACATAATTCATGCCTTGGAAGTATCTCAAAGCTAAGATAACCAAACATGCATCGAGAAAATGATATGGTAATGAATTCCGTACTGACCACAGTGTGCCCTGGAAATGATTGACATCCCCGCAGATACAGCAATTATCATTTTAGTTTAATTTTCAAGTTGTTGATAGTATTTTCATACCAAGTATGCCTTGACAAACCCCTTGGGAAATTCGGGAATAGTATTCTAAAGTGAATAGCTCTCCTCAAAAATGGATGCAGTAGCTTACTATTTAGCCAATCTACATATACAGTTACTGAAGAACTATTGAGAAGCACATTTTTTCTTTGTTTTTGGTTTAAATAAATGTCCT